>NW_019211454.1:51898117-52092856 GCF_002443255.2 Varroa destructor | reverse complement strand
ATACGTAATCATAGTTACGCACATTTGCACAGTCTTCATCGACACTTCCGTATATTAGCCACTCCACACATTCCACTTGTTTCTTTTTCACCCTCTCGTCCCTATTTATCCCACAGTCACTTTCAGTCACCTTGATGAAGTCGTACGGTACGCATCCGAGTCCGCTGTTACATCTCGTTAGCATAGCGCAGAAGTCAATTTCAGAGCTTGTTGATTCTTCGCCGATGACACGTCGTTCACTGCTTGTCTGTAGTAGCTCTCATTCGTCATTCTATTTTTCAGGTGTAATTTGTCGAGTATCTGAATTCGATATTTTTCTCCGCTAGTATTAGTTGTTAGGTGGTATTCTCGCTGTGGCTGCTCATATTATCATTTCTCAACGCTTCATCAATAACCGATAATGGCTGTTGTCATGTTGGCCAGTCAACTGGTTGTAAACGACTGGTCCTACTCAAATCTCGGTAACACCTTACCGAGTCTGTTGCTTTCCTATCCTTTCGTCCCATTAAATTCCTTTCCAGACATCACACTCCATTAACTGAGGTGGAAGGAACACTGGCCCTCTGATTGAGCGACCAACAGTTTTTCCCGCATCACCTAGAAGCGAAAACGATAGATTATTAGATCAGTAATTAGGCTAGACACACACAAGATTTACGCAGGCTTGCGTGGCTTTGCAACGTCGCGCAACGCAGTCGATAAAAACATATGATCAGTTATGTCAAATAGAGAGACAAAAGCATCTCATTTCGTACCTCTTTCGTAGAATAGTCAGGCAACTTTAGATAGTTGACGCATGTCATAACCGATGGTAGGTATTTGTCTGACGGCTGTCCCTCTGAGCTCTTCTTAACAATCGTGAGTGGTGGCACGAGAGCACAGAAACCTCCGACAGGTAGACGTGGTGAGCCAGTGACAAACAACAAGAACTGTCGTCTCTGGCCCTCGTCAAACTCTTCCATGATTTCGAACAGAAACTGGATGGCACGTGACTCTATAGTATAGCCATGATCGATCTTGCAGGCTCTGCGAAGAATATCCATTGACCAGTGCGCTGAATCGCCGCACAGTGCCCGGTTTAGCTCGGCTGGACGGAAGTAGTGTCCGAGCGAATCCATCGGGAAGATGCTCTCGAAACCCTCTTTGAATGCGTCCATCTGCCGGCGTACGCCCTCCACCAGTGTCCAATAGACGACAAGCCGAATATACTGGTCCAGATTGTGAATTGTGACGGCTACATTCGCACCGCCCTTTTTCAACTCAATATCGTAACCGGGCAGAGTGAAGTCCAGGCCTAAAAGCTCGACTGAGCACCCATCCAGAGTGAGCTTCTCGAGACTCTTCGACAAGGCAGGACCGGTCAGATTCCTAAAAAATATGAAAAAAAAAACAGTAAAATTATACACAATGTTGCTAACAACCATAGCAATGGCTGGTAACTATAGCACGAGTTTGGCACGGGCTTAGTCTCAATAACAGTATGGGAACAATAAATTCATACTTGTTTTGGGCGATAATGCGATTTTTCTGCTCAACAAGACTTTGTAGTTTGCAGAGATGACGGAACAGTTGCTCATCGATGTGCTGGATATCTCGCAATCCCAACGAGCGCTCCTCGCCCAGCATCCACTTAAACAGAGGCACCGAAAAGTGCATGTCCAGCATGCGGGAGTCCATCAAAGCTTTAGCAACAAACTTGCCGCACATCTTAAAGCGATTCTTTATCTTGTTTAACTGAGATGACTTGATATTTCGCGCAACGGGAGTAGGATAAAGGCCTCCGGGGCAAAAAACGTACTTCTTTTCGCCACCTTTATGATAAAGTGCGCGATCAGTGCTGGTCATAAAGTTACGCCACATCTCCAGGTCGCAACGTTGCAATTCGCGAGACACGAGGGCATAGAACTCGAGTGTTGGACCAAGCCCTGAGCCTACTTCATTGTCGTATTGAATCTCGAGCATCGCACGGCTGTTACTAAGTGAGATCTCATTGAACACGACTTCAGCCTGTTTGAGGAGATCTTCTCGGTTTACTGTTCGTTTCTTTCGGTCAAGTCGGGGTGTTACGCGTTCTGAGGAATCCCCTGATGATAATTCGGGACTAGAGTCCATTAAACGTTGCAGTGCACGATCTCTGTAAATTCAAGAAAATCAACCAGCTGTTAGAAGTATGCAAAACGAAAAGCAAGAATCTATTTTTTATTCTTTCACCAATGTCACCCAACCTTCAAAGGGACATTGCGAGCTTTGCCATAGTCAAGTGAAGAACACTGAGTTGGTGAAAGGATATACAACGAAAGCAAACCAATCTTGAAAGTCAACGTCTATAAAACGTTCGTTGTCAACATAAGCTAACAAAGGCAAAAATAAAAAATGAATTTTTCGTACCTATCGAAACAAGTACTGTAGAAAAGGTTGTGACGTGTCTCGAATGGCATGATAAACGGACAGAAGGCCGACAGTGTCTTTAGCCATGGTGGGATGTTTCCTGTCATCAAAGCTAAGGGATCTTGCAGCTGACGGAGTGCTTTATTACTTAATTTTGCATTGAGAAAGACCTCTTCTTGTAGGGCTGGCATAAAGTTGTGGACGCCATACAGTAAACCCCAGTGTTGGCTAAGTGTGTAGAGTACGCGCAACAGCGCAAGCATCCGTAGGGACGGATCAGACAGCTTGGTCACTAAGTTTTTACCAGCTGCAAGAGCGTCCTCAATTGGACAGGATGGAGCTGGACTAAAACCTTCATTCCACAATTCGTCCTTCGCCGTTGGCTTCTTCCCGCCTGAACCTTTAGTTTTGTTTTTTCGCTGGCCCGTTCCATTCTGACCTAAATCGTCAGCAATAGCTGGTCGATAGTATATCGTGTGCGTGTGCGTCCAGACGGCGGAAGATGCCGAATCCAAGCCAAGGCTGGCGTCAAACAAATCCGTCTCGGAGTGCGCCCCGCCGTCGGCCAGGTGCGAGTACTGCTTGATCGCCTGGTACACCGTCATGTTGTACTGCAGTGGCGTTTCGCCGATAAGGAATTGTAGCCGGTGGCGGCTGTGTCCCTGCGAGCTGCCTAACAGCATACTCTCGTCCAAATCTTCATCACTGTTATCATCCTCCGAGCCGCATTCGTCGTCATCGCGAACCCGGCCATAACCACGCACCACCAAATAGCGCTCGATTGCTTGTACCAGCGCTAGCGGGTCGATCTTTACTGGTCCGTTCTTCCATTGTTTTAGGTTAGCACAGCTGGGATGTCGCTCGAGATTGCACTTGAGCTGATGGGTATTAAAGAAACGCAGAGCCGAAGTGCCTCGTGTGCCACCGATACCGCCAGGCACGTCGTGCACTTTGAGGGCAAACTGCTCCAGCTGAGACACGCATGAGCTGAGGCGGGAGACCAGTGTGAGCAACAAGGTCGAATCACCCACCGTGCATGGACCACTTTGTGATTCGCAAGCGTTCAGCAACTGCAAATATATTAATGGAAAATTCGTTACGCGATATATCACTTCTACGCTGTAAATGAGGTATAGCACTTTTCGGTCTATCAGCATTGTTACTGCTTACAGACGTATACATTCTGCAAATACAAATGTACTACTTACGACGTCTACACCTGCGAACACCTGCAGAATGATTTTGGCGTTGCGCACAAATGCCTCCGGGCCAGGTTCAGCAAACAGGTCGAGAAGTGCCCCAACCATGCCCGAATGAATGAGCTCAAATGAGGAAACGTCGCCCTGTTGAAGTACGTCACAGATTTCCCTAAGGCCCTGTACGAGCTTGCCACTGTCATCCTGTCCAGCCTATAAGAATTCCGTTGAAAAGGGTAAAATTCAAGGATTTCACGTTATCGTGACCCGATATCACTGTTGTAATTATTGTTCTTGAATTTCAAAAAAAAAAATGGAAACGAGCGCACGAACAGCCATGTATAGTGCATATCGGCTGTTGCCCTAACTAACTATAATCTACATAATATTCATATAGAAGAATTGATAGAACTAACCTTGACTAGAGCCACCGCGCTTTCAAGTTTCTCAAGTGTGCTCCTGCACAACTGCTGGCGGTAGGCGGCAAAATAGTTGTCGTTGAGCGACTGACTTTCGTCGCGGATCCACAGCTTGATCTTATGCACCATTTCTTGGCGCTGTCGTTGAAGTTGCTGTTGAATCGAGTTGTGCCTATCCGACCCGCCTCCTGAGCCTTGCTGTCCACTACAACTGGCCGCCGGCTGCGAACTTGGACTGGGATGGCCCCATTTACAGAAGCGAGAAGGTACCAACTGAGAGAAAAAACCCGCCCCCGTGCCACCGCTGGCTCCTCCCTTCTTCTGACTTGATCCACCTCCGCCACTTGCACTAGCGTCGCCGCCTGCCTCTGCGACGCCGGCAGATGTAGTGCCAGCCAAAAGACCACCGGTGCCGCCGGCTGTCGAGCTAAACCTCATCGAAACGGGACTGCTGTTCGACGAGCCGTGCGCCGAGCTATGTCCAGAGCTCGATGGTTTGGCCGAAGTGGCGCCGTGGCCTCCGCCAGTATCTTCTGGACTTTCCAGATCTCCATGGACTGACAGCCTACTCCTTGTGGCCGGGCCGCCGCGTTTGGACTCTGACTGAGTCGGATGAGCTGCGACAGCTGCCGCTGCCGTCGCCGCAGTCGCCGCCGACGGCCCACTTGATGCTCCGGACGATGAGCCCTTCATTCTACGAGAGTCTTTGCCTCGCGATTCCGAAGCCCGCTTTTTGTCGTTGGCCGCCGCCGCACCCGAGGCTCTCTTGCGCTTAAGCATGTCACCAAGGAAACGCTGGCTGAATAGCTGATTATTATGCTGCTGTTCCGGACTCTTCTCAGCCGATGTCGTCGCTTCACCTCCACCGTAGACCGAGCCCCCCGGGTGACTCGAACCACTCGTCGCTATACCGAACTCTGCCCCGGCGTCGACGCCAATACCGCTGCTTCCACCACTGCCCGAGCCGCCGTTGGACCCGTGAACGCCAGAACCTCGATGACCGCTGTAAGCGCTATTGTGCACATGAGGAACAGCATGAGCTATGTGCGATTCGAGCGGTTCAACCGGCTTCGCGGAAAGTTCCGAAATTTTGTGGATTACCCCCTCACGATTGAACGAATGTACGAATAGATGCGGCATCTTCTGCATGAGTATCTCTGTTAGCTGTAATGCCATTACCGTAACCCGCAGATCGTTGTGAGTGGACAGCATTTGACTGAGATGGTTCGACACGGCATCTGCACGCAGGATGCTCTCGAGCGTCGTCGCGTCCGTATAGTAAACGACACGCAGCATTGCTCGAAGGCACTTATGACGTACGGCCGGGCCCGCGCTGCTGCCGTACACCTCGTACAGAACGCTCATTAGGCTACGCACAAATTTTGCTACAAGTTCTGGCTCTTCCTTAACCAACTCGGCGCGGGCGTCTTTGCCTAGATTCGCACTGGCGGCAGCAGTGCCATCAGCCGCCGGTACTGTCTTTCCGGGTGCCGAGTTCTTTCCGGTTTGCGAAACTGTCGCAGTATTGGACGCTTGTGCGCTCGTCCCAGCGCCGCTAATTGGCTGTTGACCACTCACATTAATAGTAGTGGTAGAATTAGTGGTTGCAGCGCCTGATGTTTGATTGCAGTTGCTTACCGTTCGGCGAATGGCACGTGTTGTCCCGCTGTCCTCACTTGTCTGCTGCATCTGCGTGAAACTTAGTGAATAGGTCTTTCCGTTAATAGATAACGAAACCTCTTCCTCACCGTTGGCGTGTGCCGATTCTATGCAGCGTCCGTCCACTAAAGAATAAGGCTGCCATTCCATGTTGTTATCTTGCCAACTGCAAAAGAGAAATGAGGAATATACAGTTAGGTATGAAAGCATCAGCAGAATAAAAATACGAAATGACTCGGAATGTTATTATCAATGTGCAACGATCATATTAACAAGTTCCCTGTGACAGTAGCTTGCTGTATCCGCTCATCTTCACATGTAATCTAAGCTTGACTATCGTTACACTCACCACCAGTGCACTTGGGTGATTACATTACTGCTAACCCCCGCAGCCTGTTGTCCTTGAGGCCTCCAGAGCAGCTGATCAACAGCAAAAACGCCGTCATCAGGCAGGCGGGGCATTAATTCCATAATTAACCCCGTTATCTCGTAGAGTTCTTGTGGAGAGCGAGCCAACAGCTCGGGCGGATCCACGCGTCCGTTCTTCTCTGGGCCTACGAGAAGATGGCGTAATGTCACGTCAATGCTACTCTTGAGCAGTTCCACCGCTATGGGTGGACAACCCTGACACAACAGGGCCAACATGCGAATCACAATTACGAACGTAGGAGACGAAACAAGCGCAGGGTTTCGCAACACGAGCGCCTGTATTAAGTCCAGTGTACTTCGCGGAGCCACCTAGAATTGAAGCCGCGTAAATTGCCAACGAGGTCAGTCGTGGTAAATTGACTCAATGCAATACAGTTCAGTTATTCACGAACTTCAGCATACCTTGTAATAGTATTTCATAATGGTCTATTATATGCATATGTAAAAAATTGATTTCGATTAAATCGGTTACTACTTACTTCCTCGAGAACGTCGGGGTTATTCTGAAATGCCTCCACGATACGAGAAAGAGCGGCACAGGCACAATCTATACTTTTCTTATCGGGGTTATCACATCCTCCAGGATCAAGCCGTTGGGCCAAGATTGGCACGCATGGTTTTATTAGGGACCAGTCATCTGGGCCCAGATGGGCGCAGCAGTTCGCCGTTATGGTCAGAGCCGAGCGTTGAGCGTTCATCGAGAAGAAGTCAAGGTAGGCGAGACAACTAGCAACGCCATTGGCGTGTAAGATTGCTTTCGCGTGTTTTTTGCTTAACATCTCTAAAGCAGTCAAGCTCTGTTCGGCTACATCTACACATTGGATGGCTTCCAGTTTTTCGACGAAACGCGGAATACTTTCGGCAATGAGACTTGTACTTCGAGGCAGCGCCTCCATCATGTACGTTAAGGCGCGACAGGCGTTGTGCATCACCTCAAAGTTTGGTGAACGGCCTTCTGCTCCACCTTCGGCCGGACCCGCTAACAAACCCACGAGAGCAGGGATAACCGCTTTGAATGGGAAGCCAGCTAGTGAATCTTCGTTGCCCATGACTAACGTCTGACACATCTCCATTACAGCGCCGAGCTGCTCGTTCTCATCAGGTGACTGCAGTGTCTCTAGAAGTTGTGTAGCACGACTATGATTGCCATTTGAAAGGTTCGAAACACCGCCCATCGAACCCCTGAAGGTACATAAAACAATAATTAATGAGCGAACGCGCAGCTTTACAATGCGTGAGAAAGAGTTCCTGTAAAATGAGCGGCTCTTGAAGTAGCACAAACTATAATAACCGCAAGTTATTCTATCTTTTTCCATCTCTTGACGTAGACTTTCTGTCCGAAGTGCAAATGCTAATGAACTATCGCCGTATTCTAACAATGCGCAAATCTCAATATATCCGCTTATGTTAAGAACTTACACATATCGATGTAAGAAGTGCTGCATGCGAGGCCCTAATGTTCCAAGCAGCTGCGGGGGAATGCCTCGCGACTCCAGAAGTTCCCGCAGCCTATTTACATCTCCATCTTCGCCGGCGCCGCCGCCGCTACCAGCTCCGCCACTTGAACCACCTGATTGAGTCGAAACGGCCACTTAACCCAAAAAACAATGTAAATCAAATCATACATCATAACTACTGTCAAACTGCACCGAAACAATCCGTTTTCGCTTACGTGAATAAGTGTCAACAAAACCAGGAAGAGACAAAACACATTTTTCATACACTTACACAGCTAAGCCATGTCCTTCCCGTCCACAAAGTGAGATATCATCAATAAAAATAATGACATCAAGTTTTTCTGACCCTTTTTCATCTACACATGTTTGTGTGGCGCTTGAACGAGAGAAACTAGAAAAGATCTGAATAAGTCTACCTTCACCATATGCACCTCCCGATGCTGCTGAAGCGGACTGAGAGTCCATTTGGTTATTGTTCGTTCCGCTAGCGCCGGCGCTGCTACTGCTTGAGGAGTTTGCGCTTGCCACGCTGGCCTGCGATTCCATTGGCTCATTCTATAAACAAGAAAAAAAAACAACTGTATGCTTATAGCTGACCGCTTGCAGGCATAAGTGCGTGTATTCTAAATGAAAACCCGGAACATCAATATTGTTGGTAAACAAGCAGAAAAGAGTACATAAGCCGGAAATACGTCGAACAATATACAGCTGCGTGAGAAACGCTTGTGTCCAAAATACGCAGAAACTGTCATAGCTTTATATTGGCCTCATATCATCCACGGCAATGTACGGCAACTCTGATGATGAAACAATTTAGATTAACTCGTCATATCAACACCGTCAAGCTTTACGGCAACTGCAAGGTAGAAATTCGTCATAGCTTACTATTCATTATGGCCAAGATAAACCATGATTTAGCAACGGTAAACGAAATGAAATCAAGAATTAAGCCAAACATAATCATTACAACTATTTTAGAAGTAGAGGTTAGATGTCTACTTCAATCAGAAACTTTCGTCCATTTTCCGCCGAACGAATGCGCGACACACAAGCGAGAAAACGGTTCTTCTTCGTTTGCATCTGCATGACGGATCTGCAGCTGTGCT
Organism: Varroa destructor; assembly: GCF_002443255.2. NCBI lineage: Eukaryota > Metazoa > Arthropoda > Arachnida > Mesostigmata > Varroidae > Varroa > Varroa destructor. The sequence goes on along the minus strand of NW_019211454.1, from coordinate 52,084,202 downwards.
AGAACGAACCTGTTGTTGATGTGAGTGTTGCTGACTGTTCATCTTGGAGGGTCTCGACCCCCCAACGGCTGCTGAATGCTGCTGCCTTCCGCTGTTGCTGGTTCCCGTACTACTGCTGCTAATGGCACCCACTTGCGACAGATGGTGTTGATGTTGGGATGCAGTTGCGACGTTTGCTGACGATGCGCTGCTGCTACTGCCGCCCACCTGCCGGCTATGATGGGGCCCTTCCGCTTGCTGTACCTGTTGTTGGTAGTAGTGCTGCGATTGATGCCCACTGTTGGCTGTCGTTGCTGAGTGCTGAGAGGCGGGTGATCCTGAGGCACAAGCGCCCGTCGCGAGAGCGCCCGCTGATGAGACTACCCCTCCCGAACGACGTCGCCCTCCGGGTCGCCGTACTACTCGAACAAGTGCCATGCGAGGAAGATAATCGAACAAATTAGAACGATAATGAGGATTTATATTGCAAAAAGGCCCAGCTTCACTAGGATGAAAAGGCTAGGCCATTTTTATGCAGACAACGTAGACAAACACTGATAATAGAAATTATAAAATTTCGATGAAAACGGTTTAGCTAAAGCTAAAGACTCACCAGGTACGCTTGCTTGTTGAGACTGGCCGCTTTTCTTGGACTTCTTTGGCGAACTTGGGCCTTTCGAGTCTCTATGTGTTCTTGTACTCGATTGACCTCCCTGCTGTTGCACGTTATTCGAAGGCAGGTTATCTTCGACACGTGAGGCCAAACGCGTATTGTACTTCCTTTTTTGACTTTGCGGGCTGCTGTCCGCTGATAAGAGAGATTCTACAAAAACGAAAAAGATGTTACTGCATTGACAATGGAAGACAACCCACGTTATTCTACTTCACTTAATCCAGTTAATTGTCTCACACAAAATAGGTAACCATACTCTACGAATACTCATCAGCGTATCGTTTAATAAAAAAAGCTAAATGTTAATTCAATTATAAGAACCAGTGGCCGGTTTTCGTCAATCGTCTGTCTTTCCCACTGAGACGACAAACGGTTCCAATATTATTTATTCTTCTTTCTCTTTGCAAATCCACTCGGTGCGGGAAATGACAAGGTTTCCATTATAGCGTGGCTACGACGACCACCACTTGCTTCTAATAATCACGAACACCACAACTATATACGGTATGAATAGTTCCGGTCATTCACTCAACTCAACATCGCATGTTCCATCAGGTGTCGACCCTTACAGTGGATACCCACAGTTTAAAATATACACCAGGCGAGGCGTCACAGCCATATTTAGTACCTAGCCTATTAATGTAACGCGCAATACCAGATAATGTGCTAAACAAAAGGAATTCTACACTGCTTGATCTACAGTCAATCTGTGAGTCCTAGTTATGCTGAAAAATCGACCATTTGCTATAAATGCGCAACGTGTTAAGAAGGAACGTTGGACTTGTCAAACTTCATAGAGCATAGAGCAAAAGTGTGTTTAACCACACACTATACATCACAAACACGGCAGATCGTCTTATAAGAAAAAACAACTTCTACCTATGACCATGCTCTGTTAGGTTTTCCCACGTTTTCAGCGACCTGCAGGATCTGATTTGACCGTATAATCATAACTAATTGTTTAATGATTATTTTTCATAACGCAGCTAGGGCTCGACTCTGTCAGTCGCAGCTAGCTACATGACAGGCCAGGCAGCACTGCGAATTATCCTTCCATTAATCCATGCTACAATCGGTAATTTGCTCTAGGCCGAACCAATATAAACCAACCTTCACTAACACCAACAATTACACAGTCATGGTTCTCATTAACTTCATTCGCCGCGGTCACACACACCTGACTAGTTAATATTCCTTTGTACCTACCTGGCTGTCCTGACTGGCTAGGTCCACTGGCGGCGCTCGACACCGTTGCCGGTCCTGTCGTAGCAATACCTTCTGCACTCTGATGTTGGCTTTGTTGATGATGAACGTGGTGTTGATGATGATGGTGATGCTGATGTGAATGAATCGTACCAGTCGTAAGAGTAGCTGATGACGAACCCTGTTGGTTTGCGACCTGCGATTGTTGTGACGAGGGTTCGTGGCTGGCCCTTCTTCTTAAACCGGCGGCGATTCCGATTACCGCAGCAACAGCAGCACCGCTTGCAGCACTATGGCCCGTGAAGGCGGGCAGACCTCCTTCGGTTGAAGAGGCTGTAGTTGTCGTCGTTAGTGGTGATGAGCCCAAGGTGGCAGCACAATGATGTCCACCGAGGCCGATTGTTCCTGCACTGTTAACTGCTGGCGATGTAGGACCGCCGCTATTGAACGCGGTAGCAGCAGCGCCTGTTAACAACGATGGTTGTACCGCCGGCGGCAACGGCGGCGGTAACGACAACGATGACACGGACGATGATAACGTCGTTGTCGTCTGCTGCGGATGCTGCTGATGCTGTTGCAGCTGATCCCTCGTGGCCGCTGAAGTCGGCGACGTCTGTTGGGGCTGAGGGTGTTGATGGTGATGATGTTGTAGCTGCTGCTGTTGTTGTTGTTGGTTGTGCTGATGTTGTTGCTGCACTGCTGCCGCTGCTGCTCGCTGGTTGTGTCTACTGGGCCTGGCCTTGGACGAAGTCGGTGGTGTTTCCATAGCCTCTCAGCAGGGTGCACGACAAGCCGTTTGCTGCGGGGGCGAGCTGGTGGCGCAGATAGCGGCCAGCTGGGACGCGGGACGCGATCCGGGACGCCCACGGGGAGCTCATTCAGTCGACTGGCAAGACACCTCGCCCCGCTCCAGCCGAGCTCTCAACACACACACACACACTCACACTTAAACACGAAACACACTCGCAAGCACTCACACGATCAGTTCCTCAGCACTTCAACAATCTTCCAACTCCAATCAACCAACCAGCCTTGACCCCAAGCACTGTTATGCAGGCAGAACCAGTGGCCACGCTACTACGCTACAAGAGCTACTATGGCCCCTTTTATCCTTTTCCTACGACTACCGCTGATGTTCGTAACAGAGCCTCACATTAGCAGACGTCGTTTTCTGCGTTTCACTTTGCGTTAGTGTTGTGTTACCATTCGACGAGATCACGAGGGAGGGCAACCTGATAAAGCGGATATGCTAGCAGCAAAACGAGGCAAGATCTCATTCAAATTGATTATATAGCTATATTATAGAAGGACTGAATGACTCGCTTTCACAACAACAGCAACACCAACAACCGATCTCTCTCGCACGCTTGCTTGAACAACAACAACAACAATAACAACAACTGTCTTCGAATGGGCGCACGTCGGCGTAAACTTGGATTGGTTGTTGTATGTATTAGTTCGACAAATCCTTCTTACCCAAAGGAACGTTAGCGCGTCTTCGTTATTTATCCTGATGTTGCGCTTGTTTGGTCTTGTTTCTCTCGTACGCTTACGCTCATGACAGGGTGTAGCGGGACATGCCTAGTGGCAGTGGCGTGTTCTGTCAATGTACACTCGACAAATAGATGAAAGGACGCTGGTTGATGAGCGGTAGCTGATTAGCTATATATTTAAGTTTATCTATATATTTATGTAATATGTTTTCATTAAACGTATATAGTCCATGTAGTTTCTACTCATATAAATAGAAGGACTGTCACTTCTGATGGCCTATGTCACGCGGATCACGCTTAACTGAGTAGCGTACATAAGTGATGAATACACATTTTTTATGGATTGTTAGCCCACAACACAGCTCTCGCGACAGACACCGGCTACTGAAAGGCAAGAAACCAAATACACTTGTGTTAGTTATGATGAACAAGCAACTCAGAGATATCTTCTTATTTAAGATCATCAGTAAGATTGAGGTTCAGACAACACAGTTTTCATAAAAATAAATATTTGTACGTTTAATGATAACGCGAAGGACTAGTTGCTGCCTCCATGCGTGTGTACGATCGTGCTAGGTTGTTTCAAAGGTGGAAAATGACAAAGAAGTTGTTGGCCTCCGTCTGCAGCGGACTAAATTTTAACACTATATAATGGAAAAAGAAGTTTAGCTTAGAAGGGCGAACGTATTTGACCAATCGTCTTTTTTTTTCCGCATTCAGACAGACCCGCGGATTTCAATTCTTAGTATAGTTGAGGTATAATATATGCGTATAACTCTACTAAAAGCCTGGGTTTGCTGGCTCGTCCGAGCCAAAACGACTCGTAAGGGGTCGTTCGTGTATTTCATATTCATAGAATATTCATTTAAAGACGAGGGTGATACCGAGCTAACGCAAGATTCATGTTCGGTACTGCTGCTATTGATTGACTTTAAAGCGTACTATACTACTACTACTTGTTTAACCGATATCGGAGTATCAACTCTTACACACTTCGCTAATAGTTGCTGCGAGTCATTGGCACGCACTGCTTAGATATTCCATAGAATTTAATCTGTGATCTAATCAGCCTAATAAGAGACTGCTGAATGAGGAATACCGATTGCTTACGCGTAAACGATTAACACTTCCGCGAAAGGTACTCTGACTGATCCGCTTCAATAAATGACGTTAATATAATTAAGATTTTCAAGTGAATATAGGGTTGGCATTACCTATAGAATGTGCCACTGAATCAATATAAATTTTCAAACACAAAACTTATGTTCTGCTTAGCGAAGCCAATGAGGAAAGCTCAGCAGAAATGGCCTGAATCAAAGTCGAGAAAGATTTTGGTTTATTAGACACATTATTCAATAACGTTATTGTGTGATGAAAATAATATTAAAAGAAGACGTCCTTTTCTTTCGAAGGTTTGAAGATCAGAGACCTGCATACTCGAAGACTCATTTTCACTCAATATAAGATATTTCTACATTCCTATAGCAGAAATACGACCGTATACGGAGTCGATCTAAGCTGAAGCGCTGTTTTCAATTGAGACCATGTCTCAGAATTTGCTACAGAATCTGCACACTGTATAAAACTGAAAGATTTTGTATAAAAAGATATCAGGAATGTTCTGCGTAACCAATTGGTATTTCGCACAATTTACTCAGAACATTTAACAGATCTCCTGCTATAGCTGGATAACCGAAAGATGCATATTTACAATAAGCTCGGATATGTATACCACCATGAACTGCAACGTAAACGTAAATAATTTAATAAAGGGTTTCCGTGCTCTGGGAAGGGAACGTGCTCTCTTTTGTATTTTTGTAGAAGGCTAATAATACGCCGTTAACACTAAGCAATTTAATGGTGATTTTTAATAATTGCATTAGTGAGTTCCAATAGCGAACATGCGACTATTAAGCAAGTTACCGGGCGACGGGTCAGTTTGTCGTCGGAGCATGTGAAAATCGTATCAACTCAATTCAAAATGGTATTATTAGCTCACAGGCTCGTGGAAACACGTCGAGGCATCATAAAAACAACAACGGTTAATGGACTCTATTAAACCTCAGCCAACATCAGTGACAAATGAATTCACATCGGCTACTGAAAACAATTTCCAAGTGAGAAAATTCTCCCACAGTGTCGTCATTGGAGTAAGTCAGGAATATTTAACGAAGAGAAAAAAAAAAACAAACTAACGTACTTAACATTTCTCAAAACTACTACAACGGCTTTAATTTTTACAAACTGGCGCGACTCCTTTACGAAACCTTTCGTGCGTAGTTAGGCTGTAACATTCTAAAATAGGATCCAAAATTATAGGTGTGTAAAATAACAATACGTATGACTCTAAAATATAAAAGTGATTTAAATAATATCTCAGCACCGCAGCATAGACAAGAATTATTGATGCAAATACTTATATTGTAACAAATAGATTTTCCTGCTTGGTCACAATCCGTGACCTTTACAGTGCATAAATGTAGTTAACAATTTAAGCGAAAAAGTCGTCCTATTATCCCATAAGGCATCGCGTCGCAGAGAAGAAGAGCGAAGCTGATACAAAATAATTAAATGTCACCTGATAAAAATTACGCACCAAATTAGTTAGCGCTGTTGCTACCTTTTACCGTTAATTCTACAGATTCGGAGACCCCCATCCTGCATTGAATACTAACCCCCTATCCTTTGCGTTTATGCATACGCACAACAACTATAGTCGAATAAATGCTTGATACGAAAGGGGCTATACGCACCAAAAATTCGTGATTGTAAAAGTTTTTCTGCAATCTGTAACTTGTGCTATGCATGTTCCACTACTGATATAGAAACATTGAATAAGAAAGTTTTTAAATCTCCACTGCAGTCAAATATGTTTAAATACCAGCCAAGATAACATTGCGAAACTTTTTAGCGTATTGACGAAGGGATATAATCGTACTAACCACGCCGATTAGATAATTATGAAACACTGCTTAAGTGCCTCGTATAAACCTATCTTGTCAAATCAAGGATCATGAGCGAGTTAGGTAGAGGCTTGAAATAAACTCGAAAAGGAAAGGCAATTACCCCATCGTATTACTTGTATCTTTTATTATACATCTTTGTCCAGGAACACACATCTAGCTCCATATAATAATGATTATTATTTAGTAATAATACAAATAATAACTCAAAAAAGCGAGGATTCATTTAGCTCAATACAACTGGTTGTAAATCTGACTCCACGAAAAAGCCGATCATAGCACAAGGCAACGTTCTGTTAGGTAACGTTTTCATTTATTTTTTAATAAATTGAGGTTTTAGTAGTTAGATTTTTCATAAAAATTGCCAATTCAAAACCTACGTATGCTCTCCGCCGTTTTGCACCAGCTATTCGGTTTGTGCTGTTCGCCATCCTTGTTGTCTTCAATATTTGACATTTGTTCCCTCCATTAATAATTCTTTATGCGGAACCCTGCTCATATGCGGCTTCTATCAATACGTTCCATATCTTGAGATGTGGGCATATCTATTTGTCTTACTTCTTTGCGCTCTCCACCCGCTTTTTGTCCCTTGAGGAAACCAAAAGTAGGAGAGAGCACTGGGTATTTCAGGTTTATCCGCCTTCTCATTTTCATCGAACCGTCCTCTGGTATACGAGCCACTTCTTTTAAATATTCCTCCTACTGAAAAATTGCAAAACACTGCCTGATGAGAAAGTGCAGATGAATGAATTGTGCCAATTGCCGATACTGATTTATACTGCCGGACGTTACTTCCCCGCTCTGGCGACTCTCCTGCAGTGTCGATTCAAATCCACCGATCGCAGATGAACTTTTCACAAATGCTTATAGTAATTAACTATCCGTAAGTTACTAAAATCTGTCTATTTTACTAAAATAGTTTGATTAACCGGTCGCGTTTCCACAGCAACTATGATGCTTCTCGGAAGAGACTACGCCAAAGTACGTACAGTACGTCCATGATTCTTATCTGATGCTAAAAATCTAGTATGTTAAAAGCTTCAAAAATTACTAAGACTAGTCATTAGACCTTCTTCGTCCGTAACACCCTCCAGAGTGTCCAAAAAAATACTGAGTTTTCAAAAGCAAGCGCTAATTTCCACAAAAACATCCGACTTAAATCCTCTCAGTTGAAACCCCAACCTTGATTTCGAGTCTCGCTTTATGAAAATGTCGGAATGAAATTCTTCGGAAATTTTATAGACACGAAACAACGTAAGTCTCGGCAAATGAAAGAAGTTTATAATCTCGGTGGAAGATTCGTCATGCGCTCAAACATTTACTACTAGTTGACTTCTCAGTCCGATAACTAATCTGCAATGTAAGGCAGCAACAAAGCTGACATCCAGAAGATGCTTCACAAGACAACGTAGTTTACATGTCAAATGTAAACTGGGAACGGGGACAATTAACGATGTGTTGCCACGACTAGAAAATGCTAGAATGCTAGAAAGAAACTTCTCAATAATATTCAAGTTTCGAACTTCCCGAGAACCTTCAAGATGAAGAATCTCAGGCAATTTCGGGTAAGAAAGCTTCGCTTAGCTTGTCGATCACTTAGGAGTGATTTAGCGGGCAGTTTCGAATCAACTGCACGCCATAGCAAGCTAGCAAACGGTCCTCCATAAACTGAATGAATAAAGACGAATTTTTTTACTCCAATTTCAAGCGAAAAGCATCACAGCACCATTTGAGATAGTCATCCAAAGCTTACGCAAAACAAGATTTTTGATAGGATATAAAAACAATGTATAATTTAACCCTCTTTGTCAAACGGTTGATACAAAACGCTACAGGCATAAACCTATAAAATTAGACGCTTTAAACAAATAGGCAAAAATTATCTGTGAAACAAATCGCAAGTCGATCTAGTTCGATGACTATTCTCGTCTCTGTACAGTTTCCGAGATGGTTTAGTAGCAAATTCTCGTCACACAACGTACTCGGGAATGCTGTTTAATGCATACGCAGTCCAGTGACAACCTGTTACCGACAACGACACAAATGGTAGTCTATAATCTTCGTTCATTCTCGCCTACTACTTGCTACTCCTCCTTCAATGATGTTCAGCATCATTTTTCCTTCGTACCTAAACGATTTTCTATGTACATCTTCCCATTTGTTTTCTTCGGTCTTCCTCTGCTTACGGCTAAGTGGGAGATGAATCAAGAAAATCCAGTACGCATGTTTTCCCATTTCTTTACTCTTGTCCATCTACCATATGCAATACACGAGCAAACAGTAATAATAGTACAGTGAACGGCCATCCGAACCCGTTAATAACATAGGTTCTTAAATTTTCCAAGTCGACAACTTTAGGATGAATCAACGTCGTTTGTAAGAAGCTGTCGCTAGCCATGACTTATTTCTTCCCTTAACCGGCAGTATCATTGCTGTTATGCGCCAGACCCTGTTACGTCTGCGCACACTTTAACGATCTCTATCCTGTTGACGCACGCAAATGGACGGGCTTCACATCAATACACACACAAGACAGTGCAGCAGCAGCACAGGCAAGCCTTAACAAGCAACACGAGACACGAAAAGATTTTTGCTCTGCGGTCCAGCCTTCCACCTACTAATACACATATGTATCCCTCGACGACAAGCTTCGTGCTGCGGACACCGCTTCTTTTCGTCCATGAGTGTATTGTTATTACTTTGTATGTTTGGATGACGATGTATGTGACACTGTACGGCTTACCAGCTAAACAGACACCTGGCGAAAACGGTGCTGCGTCCTTATAAGTAACAGGGGAACCTCTCCAAGGAGTATGGACTGACTACTATCGGTTGATCAGTCGCAGGAGAGGACTGCCTTTGTATCTGGACCTATTCGATAAGCCAGTAAAGAGTAAAGGCCAAGAGCTAAGCCAAGTTCATCACATGGATAGGCGCACACACGACTACATTTATGCCATCGGTTACCAACGAATAGTATTTACTTCCATATTTACATAGATCAGGTTAATGCATAAATAACTTTTCGCTAACAAGTTCCCCATTTCTAAATTCTTACTTGCTGATTATCGATTATTTGCAATTAGCTTTTCCTTTGCCTTAAAAATCCTATAACCATCGCATTGCACAGATCACAAGATTTTAGCTTCATAAAGAGCCACAGTAAACATGTTAAATGGCAAGAGAGCGTTTTTGGAACTGATTGTTCGGAACTCTATAGTTGACAGGACTACCGAAGCACGACTTGCTAAATTAAGGAATGGCACCACTAATTTATGAAATGCACTCTGCTTTTTGCAGTCACATCTTTAACTCGTCGAACCTGTCGAGGGTCGCATTGAGCTTTTTTTTTGAAGATGCTTATTCAGTAGGCCTACATCTTTCATCTAAAAAGTGCTCAGCGTGCGCAGAACAATTATCGACAGTTGCTTTTGTAACGTCTTGACATTAGGGAGAATGTTAAATACACCAACTACCTTTCTTCACTCGATAGACCAATTTTTAAGGCCAGAACTGAGGGTAGAATTTTGCGATCTGGACACAACGGTTGTTACACTTACGTAACATTGTGTGAAGTTGCGTGATATTTGATTGACTGTTGATAATAGGAGGCAACAGGCAAAAACAGGTATCAGAAATGCACCAACCCACTATCTGTTTGGTCACTGTTGTCGTCCACTGGTATTCGTGATTGAATCAGCGTGTTGGACTTTTCCAAACACCTACAGAAAATTCCTTCCTTTATCCTGTGGCCAATCCAACCGACACGCAATCTCCTAGTACGCCACTGTGCACCACTTTTGTTAAATGTACCTAAGAGACGGGGGTGTAGATCTCCCTGGGGGTTAGTACCCCGCCCTGGTAGCCAGCGACTCCCAAATCTTACAGCCCAACACCCCACAGGCATTCCCAGGTCGCATCTCCCCTCCCTTCTTCCGGGGTCAAGGAGAGGGAACGCTGCGCAACAGCGCTGGGTAGAACACACACACACACACACACACACACACACTTTACAAACAGCTTACGACCATTGCAAGTGTTACTACAATTATTTCTCGTACTAAAACGCTGCTATACCCAAGTCACAGTCGTCTTACTGTACAGGGCTTCTTAATTTCCAAGGTTGTTCAAGGAACGAAATTTGCTGCTAGCGAGTCTCTCTTGACGAATTGTATCTGTAATCCCTAATTTCAGACGAACTTCAATGCAAACGACTCACTGGCTTGCACTTGCATCGACTCGATGGTGCACCGGGTTCTTGGATGAAACAGCTCATAGTTTCGACACAATCAAAAATTTTGTGGAACTATGGGGAGCCATTGACAAATAGGGAAAATGATCTATTTTTCTATTCTTCGTCTATTTTGCTCTCTTTTTTCCTGCTTTCAGTTTTAAAATCTACTGAAAAAAAAGATTTTCACATGACGCACATCGACTTCAGCAGCTTTGGAGGAGCGGCAGCACTAACAGCTCTAGGTGCTTAAAAATATCTATCTAGCAGTATAATATAGCAATAAACGCAGCAGCCATACAGACAGGTACAGTGATGTACTTGGAGGTAAACTGAGTAGCAAAGCGCAGACTAACATTCATAAATACATACATACATACATACATACATATACATATACACACATACACACACACACAAACACAAACACAAGCTCATAGCTACACACAGAAATGACCACATCAGTAATACACACTCACATTCTCATAGGGAAAGAAAGTTGGAGGTACTACGTACTGTGAAGAGTTAGACACGTCTATTCAGCAAAGCGGCCAGGGACGGGTGTCGTACGTACGTACACCACAACGAAACCAACGAGCGATGCGAGTTTGCCAGTGGGCAAGTCCTCTGGCTAGATGGCCATTAGCTCTTGCTGGTTAGCTGGATGGATGGATGGATGGATGGCTGATGGATAGACTGATTTAACTCAACTGCTGGGTAAAGCCCGCAATAATAATGCAGGGCTCAAAAACGGCCTAGAGTTAAAGGGACACATATTTGTATGAGATTCGTAGAGGGGCACAAATATTGTGTTTCATATGGCATTAACGGTGGCCGGATCGATGTGCCTTAAAGCTGAGTTGTTATCATGCAGCCTGGCTGATTAAATTGGCATAGCAATCGCTGGATGATCCATTGTTCATAGATCCGTCTGGCTAGCTATTACGACTTTACACGAAATCCAAAATCAACACAGCAGCAGCAGCTAGTTATGTCATTTAAGAAATTTGTCGAGGCTAATAGCTTCGGACCCTCGTAGGTCAAGCCTAGTATGGCCTAAACTCCTCGAATCCGGACGCGATAAAGACTAAAACACAAGATTCATCTGATCAGACATACCGGCCTCTTCTAGTGCGCGGTGGGGGCCCAGCAAGCCAAAAGGTAACACGCTTTTAGCTTTGATAAGCAACAGCTTTCCTAGAAAATTAATGTATGCGTGCTTACAGCCGGTCCACCCACAGTATGTACATACCTTGGTCGAGCCGCGGAGCTAATGCCCGTAGATGGGCTACTAGGTATGACGCCGAAAACCGTCGGCTTTTTGGCCTGGAATATCGCGAACGATGAATAACCCAACTCACAGACTAGTTCTCTATTACAACAAGATGGCCGAGCGAATGCGTTCATTCAAGGCGAGGAAGCGCGCCAGCTCTTGAATTATTCACCTCCACCGCTGTTATGCCGCACGGATTGCTACCAAATATCACGATTTCTTTCAGTATGTACAGTTGATGACACTAAAATATATTAATGACATTTTTCCTAATCAATTATAGTTGTAACAATTTAGCGAATTTTCTCCACTTATGATACACTGATGCTGGTGCTGCCTTCTACTGTTGTTAGTCTAGCTATTGCACTGCAGTTTCGAATCTCGCTTAGTAACTTTTCCATATATTTATAACAACATTTAATTTAACATAATAAAATTTAGACTCTAATTGTGATAACTTTTTAATTATTTTATTTCTGGTTCGTTCTACCCACATCATTTAGCACCTGTGAGTTTCGATCATGCATTAGCCATATCCATGTTCGCATACGTAACGGAAACCAAGCCAAACTTACCCAAGAACAAGCTCCTACACAGCCTGCCATCAGCACAACAACAGCAGCATGATCGTTATATTCGTCGTTCTATTAAAACCGACTGGGGAACTCAAGGCAATCCCGTTTTCTAGTCGCCCGTCCCATTCCGTCCTAACAAATACTCCTTCGTTCTTCTTTTTTTATCTCCGCTAAATCTGCTGTTACTAATTTTTTTGGAATATTGTTACTGTTGCTTCTTCTGCTATCGGTTGGACCTTCCAGTCGAATCGCCCGTTCTTTTCAACCGTACGTTTGTTCGTTGTTTCTTGGTCGCTCGCCAGCGCCTCTCTCCGCCCTCACCCTCTGCATCAGCAGCAGTAGCAGCAGCAGCAGCAGCAAAGCCCAGCAGTAGCACCAGCGGTACCGCTACCATCAGCACCACATCGTCCAGCCGCCATGTTGCGAGAACGACACTGCGAGAGAGCTGGCGAGCAGGAACAGGATTATCTGGCTAGCTAACTAGCGGCCGTATACCCGGCGCAGACAGCGCGAATGGGCCCAGCTACTCTATCAGTTCTCACAGCAGAGCGGTGCTGTGTAATGGTATGCCTATCGGATTCTTCGTCACTGTCGTCGTTTTCGCCACCGTCGTCGTCATTTCCGCCGCTGCCGCTACCCCGTGTTGCGTTCTCTCGTTCTAGCGGTAACGAGCACGGTCTGTGTGTGTCGTTGGACTAAAGTGGCGTTTGATCATCGGGCGATGTTAGTCATTGTAACACGCTGCTGCTGCTGCTGCCACCGGTAGGGCATCTTACAATCAGCCGCGTTCAAGCGGACTAAGCGCAGCAGAAGCTGCTGCTGTGCTGTTGCCGCCGCCGCTACTGCCGTTGCCGCCGCCGCCGCCGCCGCCGCCGTAGAGTACCAGAACAAGAGCAGAGTGGGTCTGGATAGACGGTGGGCGAAGAGGCAGACAACAGCAGCAGTACAGCCGCCGTCGCAACGACAGCAGCAGGAACTGAGCAAGCAAAGGTGGTCCGTAAAAGTAGCAGACACACAGAGCAGCAGCAGAGGGCGGCGAGTCGCGAGCAGCAGCGGTAAGCAGTGATCGAGCGACTGAGCGAGTTGGTGAGTAAACCAAGAATAAGAGAGCGCTGAGCAAGCGGCTGGTGCTGCCTCTGCCGTGCTGTGCTGATTCTGTTCTAGTCGAGTGTGACTCAGACGGCGATCAGCGGAGAACGATCGACTAGTGGACAAACAGACAAAGGACAGATAGAAGAAAAGCAACAGCAGCAGCAGCAGCTACGGGGGTTGCTGCCGAACGACGAGTGTGGTGGCCGACGGCGCAAGTAGTCGTGGCTGTCTTCGACTACTGATGGCGGGGCATGCTGCGGTAATACTGTAGCAGCAAAAAAAAGAGACAAATCAAACGAAACACCAAAAAAGAGCTCGGCCATTTGAGGTTCATTCGTGCTGGGCACTGTTCTGCTGCGCAGGTGTTTAGCAACGGGCGGCTAATGATCGGTGTGCTTGCTACAGCCTCGCTTACTGGTGTGATTACTTCAACGTTGTTGTGCTATGATGACTGCTGGCTATAGAGTCGTAGCGCCGTAGGAGAGCCGTCGCCTCTTCTGGCCACTGTTGAATCTAGCAAGTAAATTGCTGACTCGCGTACAACAGCATCAGCAGCAGCAGCAGCAGCTAAAGAAACTCGAGTCAGTCGTCAATCAGCCGTCAGTGAGTGAATCGACGACGACGACGACGGCTCAAACAAGCTGAGAGCCTTGCGCTGTGTGCTGTTCAGACATAGCATTTCGCTACAGCCGCCTCCCAGCACAACAACAAGCATCGAACAGGCAGACGACTAGCTCTATAGCGAGAGACCACCAACTCCATGGAGATACAGCGCTCGTGCTTGCTAGCTCTCGGTTCTGTGTGTGAATAATCAGCAGTAGCGGGTCACAGTCGCGACAGTACAACAGAGACAGAATCGAACATCACTAGCGCTAAAGTGGCTCCAGCTATCACTACCAACACGAATATCGTCGTTGTCGTCATAGTCAGTCCTTCCGCCGTGCCCGTCAATCCTTAGCTCGCTCGACGTGCTGACTGGCGACTGCTTCTTCATTCCACTAGTGGCGGCGATCCGCGTTAGTTCGTGTCGGGTCGGGCCGGGCCGGTTGTGTTACGTTGGGTACTGCTATCGCAGCTCGTGCATTGCGTCCGCCGCCGTTCGAGTTGGCCAGTTGCTTGCCACTTACAGCGAACTCATATATCGCGAATAACACCACTACTAGACCCATTGTAGCCTGTGGAGAAAGAAGAGCTATTGGTGTGCGTGTGCTGTGTCATAATGCCGTGCAAACATCGGGTGTTCCGCAGGGATTTTATTGCTATATCATTGTAGAGGATACGGCGCTGCTGGATATAATTATACTTATCTGGAGAAAGGCGAGGGAATCGTGCCTGAAGAAGAGTTCGTTCTTTGTGTGCTTGTGTACCTACCAGGTTATGTTGTAAGCCCCCATCCCCCAGTATTGCGTTGTATGATTGTGTGTGAGGCGGCAGCAAGCAACGGCAATCGAATTATTAAAAGGAGCATTGATTTAAACTGATTTGTGTTAGTGTATCCGTTGTATGTGCTCGTCACCCATCGTCCGGTGTCATCCTTCTGTTACAGTAGTGGTGCAGATGCGATGTGAAATGATCAGCGGTCCAGGCAGAGCCTGTTAAGGGGAACAGTTCTTCCAGCCGACGGACGCCGCCAGCAGGCCATCAGGTGCGAACTCAGCCGATGAAATAACAACAGTCAGAGAATGGCACAATGGAAGGAAAAAGAATGACTAAGAGGCAGATAACAAATAGATGATTCTTTTCAGCATTATGGAAAACCGCGCTCTTTAATAATAGACCACCGTCTATTTCTATAATGCCCGTCACTTTGTTTGTTTATTGTAGTTATTCGAATGTCGCCGTGTATTACAAAGTTCCGTGAAAAAACGACTGGAAATCTGTATAATGCTTACGCTACGAGCTGTCACAACATAGCTACAAAGAGGTGACTGAGGTTTTGTTGTTTGTTTCTGTTTTGCTGTGCCGCTATTAAAGGAAAGTAGGTCTTCTCGAATCACAGAGGACCCTTAGCACGAAAAAAATGTCGATCTATAAATGTGCTGTTTTCGCTGATACCATAACCCTATCATGCAATTATTAAACCAGAAAAGTAGGTTGTTTTTTGGTGCAGCCTTCTGCCAAGTATGTGCATGCATTTGTTTTCTTGGCGAAATCGTCGTTGTCAAGTTTGGCCCGCGCCAGTAACAATGTCAACCATTGCTATTTTGTACTTCTACAACTACATCAATGACGATGATGACGGCAGTTGAGCGTGGGAGTGGCTGTGTCGCGATGCTTCGGCCGTCCAGTGCTACGGGTTACCACCTTGGCTACTCCATCGCTATTACAACGGTTAATACCACACTGTGCGTGTTGCCAGCATTACCAAAAAGCCCAGCAGTTGTCCAGCCCTTTAATACTATTCGACGGAACTAAATCGATTCCCCTGATACAGTTTTTAGTTTTTTTTTTAGCTGATCTGGTTGTATTTCCCTAACCGATCAATCTGTATTGTCTCAGTGACGGGTTTGCCCGACCTCACACGATTGCCATGTTTTTTTGTGGGTTGCTAAGGTTTCCTCCTGAAAAGGTAGATGGAACTGATTGAACAAAGACTTCTGCCCCTAGAGGACAAAGTATGTTAATTTCCATTGAGCGTATTATTAATTTTCTTGGTCATAGGCTTAGCGCAAGAACTTACAATTTTTCAGTTTTCAAGTACATTGAGAGTAACATCGCGCCACTGTTAAGAAATGCCGACAGCACCTTCTGCGTTGGTTTATCATCAGTGTGAAAAATTTGCTCATAAATAAGTGACCTCAATGTGTTGTGTGACATATTGTATTTAGGCTATATTAGGTTATAACTGTATGGGAGCTAGCTCTAGGAGCTATACCCTACTTCCTATACCTATAAATATAATTACCCTTTACTTATGCACCGGTAAAATATATGTTTTTAATAGCAGAAGCCCGTGGGTAAGGCTGCAGCTGTCTCTAGAATTTAGTTCAAACGGTTAGCTAGGCAGGTTCTGGTTGTGATCGATCGATAGAGATCGAAGGATCTCTGTTTAGACTAGAGATTAAAATTATCGGGATTTTAAAACGTTCCTTTACTCCATTACTTGCATTGCAGCATAATCTGGGAATCGTGAGTTCCCACGAGCACATACTTCCGTAGTAAACTGTGATGATTTCTATTCACAGCGTACAAGCCCGGTGATAGCTTAGTGAATAAGGCACATGGTTGTTAATCTTAGGAATCCGTGGTGGTTTAGATTCGCATCCGGGCATAGACACACTTCGTTTCGTGCTGGGAGCCAGCCGCCCGGTGAAAAGCTTCGCGGCGGTAACTCGAGACATTTAGCTACCAATATAATAGAAAACACGTTCAATAGTAGTTCGTAATTAATTTTAGTAGTGTACAAACAGCATGAGCTGGACCGGTTGTATTAGTGGTCTTAATAAATTTGTCATTCGTGCTATCCCGCTTCGTTGTTTGGGTGTTGCGCGTGCTTATCGTGGGAGCTTTCGGACACTTAAGAGTAGTAAGTAAAGCTCAGTTAGATCGACCGGCTAGATCGTTCTGCTTTAGGCCAGTGGGTGAATTCGTTTACAAGCTCGTGCCGGATTGGCCTACCATAACCGACGCACCAGCAGCCTCCGTCCGCTAAGCCACTTGTACCTTCCCCAGCAGTACTTACAAGTAATACCACTATTTAGTATCTTCATGATGCTTCTGGTGATTGCGTCGGCCGGTAGTAGCTATAGCATAAGTGGCGCTCACAATGGCCATTTTCTGATCTGGTTACGGCCGTTAGCAGCTGCTGACCAACAGCGACAGGAATTGCGGCAGTAGCAACGACAATATCAATAACAACCTATACGAACAGCCTCCAGCTCGACCTCGACCGACGACACTCTCATTCGGTTTCGCGGTACTGGCGTCGTTCGATTTTGGTGATGTTGCGCAATAGCTGTGTTGGAAACACCCCACTGTGCTGTTTGCTTCCAGCCGTTCTTTTATCTCCAGAATACTTTCTCTCTCCATCTCTAAGACACTCGCCGATTGCTAGCAATTGTTATAGCCATCAGTAGATTTGACAAATTCGCTCGATCGATTCGATTTCGGACAGGCTATACATTCAACTATAGTCCTTAAGCCTGCGGTAGTCACTGATGCCGGCGTTGTATAAGAGGTGCGTAGCATAGTGTCTTGGTTGTGTTAATTTTTCCCTCTTTTTAGCCTGTTACAAGGGTGCTGAATTGATCACTTGACTCAAGTCCCTGTTAAAGTAAATAAACGAGCCGTGTATGATCATTAGTAGTAGAGTTTACCAATAATAGGGTATCCCACGTGACTGCGTGTACAAACTGACAGCAATACATTGCGAAAAAATCTTCTTTGATTGTTATCATAGTCGACACACATCTATCCGATATTTTTGTTACTGGTTTGCCTAGAATAAGAGCAAAAGCTCATTATGACGGAGATCACTGAAATTTAATCAGCTGCTGGCTGATATTGCCAGTGTAGACGATCCTGCCCCCCCCCACCCTCTCTCTCTCGCTCGTCCCCCATTGAGGCTATTAACTTCCCTGGTTATCCGAAGTCGTTGGTTGCGACCAATATGCGGCTGCTGAAAAAACCGAAACAAGTCTCCGTAGGCCAGTACAGGAGGAGCAAGGCACGAAACCCGCATCAGGAACTTAACAATTACTACAGGTGAAAAAATGCGTCTCTAACGATCCTAGTTGCTCGGTGCGCGCCCTACCGGCTAAAGGCATTACGTTTAAACCTACCACTGTTCGAGTTGTTAAATAGTACTTTAGGTTCAAGTCCTAAGTCATTGAAGTTATACAAGCTAACACAGCCAAGAAACTCCTTTGGCGTCATTCGCTTATACGTTTTTTGAAGTAGCCGACAGTCTACTTTTTTTAAAAAGTAGACCGTCGGATGCTTGAAAAAACGTATAAGCGAATGACGTGTTTAACTGTAATTTTTGCCAATGTCCACGCTCTAAACGTTAAGGCCAGTGTAGGAGTGATGTCACTATTTTTCTTTCGGGATGGCGTATTTGTAAACAAAGCTTACTTTCAATGTTTTAAAAGTTGATGAAACCAAGGAATGGCTACGTCATCATTTTAAGTTATACGCCCCTCAAGTAAATGGCGTGTCCACTTCTTTGGGCAAATTAATGAAAAACCGGCCAGCATATTCTAGCGCAAATACCTTTGGACGACTAAAGACCTAGGTTTTGATCTTCTAGCTTTCTTAGTAACGAGCGTGATGGAGCAAGAGTCTGAAGAAAAAGCATAGGAATAGTAGCACTGATTCTCTCACTACCATGATGAAATAGGCGTTAAAAATAAAAGTGGGAATGTTTGAACACTATGGATGGCTTAGGCCTTATATCAAAGCTCGAGTCTAGGTCAACCGTAAACACATTGAACAGGTACGTGCGTCAAGGATGTGCAAACGACATCGAAATTATTTCAAAACATTATCATCACTTTGTATATATGGTCGTATTAAGAACAGCATATAGTTTATTATCAAGGGATAAAAATAATCCATTGTTCGGTTGAAATCGTGCTCATGCTCACATGCATCTACTATGCGAAAAACACTGCCGCGTGCTTCACACAAATTAAATATAAGATGTAATAACATTTTACATTCACCACGCAACGTCCCTTGTGTATGTACCTGCTTGATTCATTCGATACTGCTTTCGTGCCTTGTTTACTACATTTTCGCAAAATATAGTACAGTGAACCGTTTAAATGGTCGCGGGTTGCTAGTTTAACTTAACTAACTAGATTTACCTTCATTTTTTCCCTTTTTTTTTCATTCGTGCATCGATGTCAACCGTTAGCATTCATCACGATGGCCGTTGCGCCCAGTGTCAACTGTTCGCTCGATGACATCGACCTCAACGCACTTAAGGTAAGACGGCGCATGGATAAACAGCATAATTAAATTTTGTTTGTAGAGTATTCGTATCGTAAGCGCTACTTTAAACACCATAGAAAGCTAGTACTGTCACGTGCATATATTACAATGGGTGGGCCACCCGTCTATTGATGGTGGTGATAATGACGATGGCCTTTTTTGTTTGTTTTTTTATGATGCTTGAATCATAAATTTGCTGTCTGTTCATGACAATAGCAGTTGAAAAATATATGTACACATCAGTTGTACGCTGATACGTTGCTGTTTACATAACGGTTTGAAGCATATCGTTAGGTTTCGCTTGTAGTCGTTTTACGTTAAGATACTCATGAACATCGACACGGATCGTCATTCAGCAGAATCGAATATGATATATATATATATATATATATATATTTGTTTTTGCCACTCTAAGAATCATTTCTGCCTAACGGAAGTAGCAACCACGGGCTAGATTTTTTGAAAGAGCCTCGACAGACTCGTCACCTGTTTGTTTTTCTTACGAAGAAGGCTTTTTCACGTCTTAGTTGAGAGCGGGCATCATGTGTGCGGTTTGTTAATAGATCAAATCAATCAGTATATTCATCCATCTAGTTTAATTAGTTCCATTTTGTTTATTTAGAAGCTTTACACCATACACGTGTATAATTGTAGCTAAGCAATTTCTAATATGGCCCATTTCGAGCTCGTGCCTGTTTGTAGCACTTTTGTAGGCTACTTTGACCATGAGGAGATCTTAGCTCGTGCTTACGAATCGCTAAGTCGCCTTATGGATTGGATGGATGGAAAAAGTTTGCCATAGAACGACTCAAAATAGTAAGCTCATGAAAATTAAAGTATGCCAAAATATGATATAACTAGGGTGAAAAATAACCCAGAAACGATTTTGACTCAGGTGAGAACGCATAAACACATTTATCAATAAAACCATCCAAATTTGCTTTTAAGTGGTAGAGACTTACGTGACAGCTTAGATCTTAAAATTCATTACCTTAAACTATTTGAACTTCCTCTGATTTTTTGATGCACACATAATTTTATATAGGACACAGTTAGCCGGTCATCAGTTCAGTAGGCTTTTGTTACTCCTGTTTTCCGAACTTAACACAGAGCTAATCAACATACTCTTCCATCATGTAACTTTATGTACAACTTGCTGCTGCTGCTTTTCAGTGCTGGATTTCTTCCAGCAACCAATTGTTTGTTGCGAATTATTGTTTTGTGAGTAGATGTTGTCGAGGTCGCCTACTGGCGATGAAAGGATTCTCGCACCGACTCCTTGAGTCCAGTGGTCGCCCGCCCCTTGCTTACTCCCATGCATGGCGGATCGCCGTTTAATAGACACACAGACAGACCCACAGCCACACCCGGCAGCAGCTAAACACAACCAGCTCCTTGCAAGAGGATAACATTTCACTGGACTATGCCATGGCGTTGTTTTAGTTACAGTTGCTCTCGTTATCTTTATCCATTTTCGCCTGACCTCCCTTGCCCGTCGCGTTGCTGATTATTCTGGCAATTACTCGCCCTATCGGGCCGAGAGCGAGCCAAGCCGAAGCGACAGAGCGGCGTGCCGAGAAGCGACGTCCTGTCCGACCCCACAGGCAGAGCAATCATATATACAGTGATAATACGAAAAATGAGATAGTGGGCTTCGTCCGTGCCGTCCCGTGCTTGCACACAAGAGTGTCGTCGAAGAACAGTCTGAGGAGGCGAGAGGGCGAGGGAACGATCAAGGAAAAGGATTTCTATGCATATCGTCTTGCATCAGTCATCGTTTTTGTTGTCCAATTCTCTCGACAACATTAACTGCTGCTGCCGGCAGGCTGTTAGCTGATTCGACTCCTCTGATTATCCATACTATTCTTGTGTTCTTTATGCTTCGCTCATTCCCGATTAGCAGTACGTGATTAACGAAACTACACCAGAGGCACGGATGGAATAGGTCGATGTTATAAGGTAGAGATAGGGAGAGAAGACGCCAGTAACAATACATTTGACGCTACCGCTGCCAGTCATTGACGGGTGTCAATCTATTGCTGCTTTACTTCATGTTTATACCACTCATACACTGCACTCGCTGTCTAGCTAACCCGTGTATTGATTACTGATAGAGATTGTATCGCAGCACGAAGTGTACACTATCAGCTAATAGCGACTGATTTCGAGTGGCTGAAGAAAATAATGATGAACGTAAGGACAACGATGGTGGATCTCACAGTTGAAGGAGGGTCATAACCAATGTCGGCAATTTAGAGAAAGGAAGCTTCTAGAGAAGTAGGAAACCAACGTGTTTGTATCGTTCAGGGTCCAGGTAATTATCTGAATATAAGAGCAGATGTTAAGAGAAAACTTTATCAACGAAAAAGCCACTCGAGGAAGACGAACAGTTCGTT
Organism: Varroa destructor; assembly: GCF_002443255.2. Taxonomy (NCBI): domain Eukaryota; kingdom Metazoa; phylum Arthropoda; class Arachnida; order Mesostigmata; family Varroidae; genus Varroa; species Varroa destructor. Next base: position 52,062,390 of record NW_019211454.1, on the reverse strand, counting down.
TAAACTATATAGGTTATTAGTGGAAAACAACTGCCTGATATGGATAAAATACAATTGATTCAGTTAGCTAAGTTCGAAAATAGAAACCCTAATGAACAACCTCTTGAGCTTATTCGAATTATAATTATATGGGACCAATATTTGGTTTGGCAAATTGTAGAGAAACGAACTGAGAAAACCCTGTTTAATTTTCTAGTTTTGATTACTGCAATTTATTTATTGATCGTAGATAGGGTATGTTTTTTGCACTTAGTATGGAGAACACTATGCGGATCTCTTTGTCAAATCCAGTTAGTTTCAGAGTTCATAGTGGTTATGCTGTTTTCAAATGATCAGTGGCAATTCCTCTGCAATCGTCAGACCCTTGCTCAATTTTCAATTGGCGTTTCCCAGTCAGACCTGTAACATAAGTAATTTGTCTAGGCAATGAAAGAACCCAACATATATATATATATATATATATATACACGAGCCGTCTTTGCTGTTGCTTTAGATAGATATTTTGAAAAAGAGACGCTACGTACCTTTTACATCTCAACTTAACATCGCACTTGTAAAGAACAAACGCTCTCAATATTGTGCACTAATTAAAAGCCAATCTGTTTTTCTCTGATCAACCAAACGACACTCACAGCAACATGACTTCAAAAGATAGCAGATATTGAGAGCGAGTGTGTACCAGCGTATTCTAGAATCTGTATTGGCTAACTAGAACGAAAGTCAGCTTGTGTTTAGTACATAAATTTTTTACTTAACAAAACAAACATGTCGAAAACAGACCTGTCTGCTGATTCTTACAGGTATTCGGATAGATGCTGTGCTAGTCAAAAGGTGCCCCCAACTACTGAAAATGAGGTCACACAAATTGAGGCGCTTTACTGATTTCTTACGAAACACCTCTGTCTACTTGGCAGTGATTGCATAGCTTTAAGAACACCTTGAAGGCTGCATATTTCGACTGCTTATTATTCGAACGTTTATATATATATATATATATAAACCGCGGGGACTGTCTGAGGGAATTCGTCCGTTACGGTTATGGGGCACTAACGCTAACAGGTATCAGCTGTTTGTGGGGAGCTTAACGCTTAAACCGAGTTGTTTCGGCTATTCACAACAAACTGCACAAGTTGAGGCCAACTAAAAGTCTTAATGACGTAGCTATTGGTGTTGTCTTATGAGACGACTGTGCACCCATCATCATCAACAGCAACAACAATCCCTCAATCAGCAAGCGACTCATTTCGCTGCCACGGATCGGTTAGATCGCAAGCATTTCTGCATTTTTGGGGATTACCCTCCACCTTGATGTTTTTCTCTCTTCAGCTGTCTGTCTCTTATGTATTTCATCGGCATATAAGAAAAAACTATTTCGAAAATTTCTACCGCTACTCAATATTTTGCTTTACTATTATATATGACGATATCAGTCGGAAGCTGTGCTGGATAGGACAGGTTTTGCTTTCCAGGTAAGGGAAAGATATGCATGTTTACTATAATAGTTCGTGGCGATGCCGTTGTTGCCGTCGTCGTCGTACTATATGATATGCTAAGCCACGATCGAACGTCGTTCGTCAGACGCCAGACGCTAAAGCGGCCCGGCAATAAACAGTGACAGTTTTTGCCGTTGTTTTAAGCGGAAATAACGCTAGCCGTGCCCCGCTCTGTGAAGGCTTGCCTTGACAATAACAGCGACAAAAGTTGCTAACCGCAATGGCCATAGCCGCAGCCAGTTAGTGACTGCTGATGCTGCCGTTACGATTAGCAGGATACTTGCAACAGCAGCTAAAGAATCAGCTGCGACTGCCACGAATGCTGTTCCTGCGCTGCCTACACGGCTGGTGGTCGCGAAAACAAGGGAACGGACGGACGGATGGACGGGCGTGCGTGCGTGCGTGCGTGCGTGCGAGCGAGCGAGCGAGCGAGCGGTCGGTTTGATGATTGGGCATTACGTTCTAGCTGACGATGGTGTTTCCACTGCGCTGCCGATGTAAATTTAAATGTCATCCATTCCACTACCTCGAAACAGGCTTTGGCGACATTAACAATTGCCACAAGAACAGCAACAGCGGCAGTAACAACAATAACGGTGTTACCACTAGGATAACCGAATACAGTGGAGTAGCTGACTTCACAGAATCGACGAACACCTCAACAGCAATAAGGACAATAACGTTAACAAATACCGACAACATAAACAACACGACCATTATCATACAGCGTCCATTTCAAATAAATCAGCATTCTACTAGATATTTTGCAATGCGATCTAACATCAAGCACAAAAACAACGGCACATTGGGTCACAAGATTCGACTGGAGCAGTAACAGCAACGGCAGCCGCATACAAGAAACACCCCGTAAGTCAAGCGACGTCTTCTAGTGAGTGAAAGAAAATGAAGCGAGTGGGAAACAGTCAACGAAGTAAAGGATAGAGGAAGAGACCTAGAGAGAATACGGATTTGAGTCACAGACGGCAACAGCGATTGGGTGAGTCGAGCGATGAATGAGCGCGCGACAAGCGCCAAACACGAGGATCAGCGTAGCACATTGAGACAGCGACAGCCGAAAGCTACGATCGAGTGAGCAAAAACTAAGAAGACGAACGAAATCACGCTACAACTGTAGCTGCACTCGCTTAGTCGAAGGAAACTCGTCCGCCTGTTTGCTGACTCTGCCATATCGTAGATCGACGTAGTCGAAAAAGATTGACCGGCATTTGCATATTCATTATCTTAACAAGTGCAGACTCTAGCAGCCATCGGCGTTATTACTGTTGCGCACCTTTACTGTAACGCCCTCTGTTGTTTTTGCAGGCGCCCCGTATCTATTGACAAGTATAATATATAGTGTCAATGGAGAAATATGTGCATGTATGTATGACTATACTGATTTTGAAGTCTATAACTCGTGTAGATACTGACACGAAATTTCTACCTAGGTTACTTTGGTTCGCGCGTTCCGTACTCTGTATAAGAATAAAGTAATTAATAGCGGCACCAGCTGTAGCTGATCATGCGTATACTTTACTTTATTGGGAGAGATTTGGTAAATCGTTGCTTCTATTTAGAACATCATAATGTAATACAGTAGCACCCACTGAGCTACAAACTTGAAAGCCTACCGTAGGTTAGGTTAGGTTAGGCCCGTATTTAGATGAAGTGTTTCTCTAGTTGAAGAACTACGATGAGACAATCTTTAACGAATACGACAGTTGTCTGAAATGTGTAATTATAGTCGTTGTGATCACCGATTACGCCAAAACAACGCAAAGTCTCAATGAATGTCGATGGCAAAGGCAGCGTCGTCAATCAGGCTCGATGATGTCACCGTCTGATCTGTGGCTAAAGTGAAAATATTCCAGTTGTATTTGTGAAGACTGCGTCGCCGAAGACTATAACTGTACACTTGGAACGAGTCTTGGCAAATTTATCTAAATGTACGTCTAACCGTCTTGGTGTAGATATGCAAAAATCGATGAGTAATTGTCGTCTAACTTGGCCATGTTAACTGGGACGCTTCGGACGATAATTTAGACCCGGAAATCATTGAGACCGGCTTATGCTGCTACCATAATAGACGAGACACTGTGGAAGTTTTAAGTGCTTTTTGTACTATTTCGAAGACGCTCGTTAACATCGAAATACTAATTTGTGTCAAGAATTCGGCAAGTATGAAGATGACCTCTGGCATTCATGATGAACTGGCATTCAATTTAATGTTGATGTCTTTAACTGACTGTTCATTTGGTGAGGATCTTATATAATTCATAGGGTTCATGTACTTTACGAATTGGACGATTAGCGTTGTATCGAGCATCGGCAAAGCACAGAACTTCAGCACGAAACAGGGAAAACTTTCTGTCAATATGAATATTATTTTTTGTGTGCTGATAGAATTAAAATTATCTTGTATATATGATTGTGTGTACATATCTCAGCACTGTGCGAGAGGGTGTCCAAGATGAGGTTCACGGATTGCCAAAATAGGTTCGCAATGAAACATGGAAACGAATGGAACTCTCTCATTACATACAAATTCGCATAAAGGAAGCTATTTTTTTGTTATGTGAGTAACGTCTAGATCAAGCTTCACCAGCTTTTATATGTTCACAAAATATGCTCAAAAAAGTAAATACAAGCCAGATGTAAGTTCTACTACCAGTACTATGTTGTTCTCTCTCTCTGTATATATATATATATATATGTATATAACTTTGACAAGCTTCAGGCAGTATAACCGATAGCGGTCAAAAGTTACCTCTTCGCAAGCCTTCTTCTCAACTCCATTTCTAGAAACATTATATATATATATAAGAAAAACTTTTCTGGGAGACTATTATAGCAATTGGTAGTAAACATTAGCGAATTACTGTGATTTGATTGTTGCTACAAAAATATGGCTAACTGAACTTTACAACTGTACATTATCATATAAAACCTATTTTTTTTTTGTGCACTTCAGTTGAGTTACACAATAACACTCCTAACACAAATAGGCCGAAATGATCGGTCTGCTAGATTTGCTCGTACATAGTTGCGCTGAATTATTACCTAATTTCCCTATTGTGCCGTTTTTACCGTGCCGTGCAAAATTTACTGTGCTGATGAATTAGAATCTGCATGTATTAGCAATATCGATCTACAAATTAGATTTTTTTTTTTCGATTCGAAACTTTAAAACATGAACTATAATAATAGTTTGTTACTCGATTCCTGAACATGCCGATGCCCAGCGCGCCAGCACTTCTGAAGATTAGACCTCACATTTTTGTTTTCTTCGCGAGAGCAGCTTTGCGATTTATTATCACAATTGCACTTGCTAGCAGTAACAATGCATTCATGAAATTTTCGAAACCTCGTTATTTTCAGACATTTTTTTTTATCTCTAACGCAATCGGGTTGTCTCTTAATGCGTACAGGTCCTAAAGTTGCTTTTAAATACCTAAATGTGGAAATGAATTCTCTCAGGCGGCACTGTCTCGGTAGAGAGTTCTTACGTCGGTCGAAACAAACCTGCGAAAACACTTAATACCGTTGTACATACGTATATATATCCGAGGTTCGCTTTTGGTGTGGAATAATGAAATTTTCGGCAGTTTCTGCTTCAGGTCATTAAATTACTGATAAGAATAAAAGTACGATCGTTTCTACAAATGATAGAAAGGTCGTTGCTTAGCTCACAAAGCCTCTAATACAGTCTCTTAGCACGCCAGCGCAGACTGAATATGTAGTCCGACTGAACTTGCCCACAGAGACATCGATGAGATGGCAGACACTTAGACAATTAGTAGATCAGCCTAACTTCGCTCCATTTGGCCTTTTATACAATTAGTCGATAAAAGGAGATAGAAATTAGTCTACTTTGGAACAAATACATGCTTCTAAGTAATTAGAGTTGCACTGAAGTGTAAACAACGATGGAATGTCTTACCTATGTTTACACTTGTATCAATACCTCTACGTGCCCACAAGACAGGATAAGTTTAAGGCCCGATTTAGTTGGGGGAGGGGGAGGGGGAGGGGGGGAACAGATCATTCAATGGAGACAGCAGCGCACCACTGAGCGACGCAATGATTTTTTTCGAGCAACTTGGGCGAGTATTAATGCAACCTAAATGCAAACATCTGGTCACTTCCCGACAAACGTATTGATATTTATGTGCGCCTGTACCGGACCTCTACATACTTTAAGCATTGCACGTTAAACAGGGTGTTTGAGAAATTACTCTACCTCCGGGAACAGCTGTGTCCGGCCACTTTCTAAGCGGCCAACGTCGAGGATTGGACATAAAAATACATATACAGATTCAGTTTCACAGGCTGTTCACGTTTTTTTGACGCACGTGGCTGATTGTCAAGACTCTGGTTAGGTTAATCGTATTCGTCCCATTCGTTGTAGGGGTTTTGCAGTTATAGTGAGTACGAATTAACGATTCTTGAAGTAAAACAATTTCTATAACAAGAAATACCCTTGAAGATCTTTGGCAAACACTGTTAGTCAGTCATGAACGTTCGTACATGATGATATTACGTATAATACATCTTTTTATCATTTTCGCACTTTTGATCTGTAACCCAAAGGAGAGTTACTTAGCATGGGCTACAAGCGACATCTATGCTGGCCGAACCCTAGCGTTGCCTCATTAGCAAGCTCCCATGTGTATGATATCTGCGCTACAGTGAGTGTTCACTTATGAAGCAGCTCCTGCTAATTCTTTAGTTACAAGCGTTAGGGCGTCTACCGGGCGGTCGGGGATTAAAGCAAATGCTGATCGGGTTTCCTGTGCCATAGAGGTAAAAACCCACAAACACTTGGACTATACACCGCGAAATACACTCAAGAGGCATCGCTCAAGGAGAATGTGAGACTTGCGATACGTGTTATTTTGGCTACTTTCAATTGGCGTAGTACAATTACTACCATAGCAAACATTGTTCTTCCATGGCCAAAGTGAGAATTAAGAGGTAGTTGGAACACAAGATACAAAAAAAAAAAGAGTCATTTTAGGTTTTGCAACATTACCGCTATACTCAGCACAGCACAGCACAGCACACGCCCCCGAAGTCTTAAATTGATGTAATAAGCTTGCTGTAATACGCGTAGGATAGCAGTTCAGAATAAAAACTTGGTGCGTTCGTATATTAACTCAGTAGAGAATCGCACGGACCGAGCAGTATAGCTATTGCTCCCTACAACACGCGTAACATTAGGACTTGATTTTTGGGCGCCAGCTACTGCTGCTTCTCTATCCATTGACATGTCCTTTTTTTTATCCATCTGCTCTCACTGAACGGTTACTAGAACAGTAAAAACAGCTTCTGCATCGAATAGCAAACGGCCGAAGACCAACGAGTTTCGCGGCGGTCGTCGTCATTATTACTGATTATCTGTTTGCCCTTCGTTGGGTGGCTGGTAGGTGTGAGAGATAGCAAAAGAATAAGACAATGAAATAGAAGGGAAACACTAGCACCGCCTCTTAATTTGTGTAACGAACGCGAGTCGCCAAATATTTAGCGGCCCATCTCCTACTTCTTTCTCCGAAGAGCTATCGGGGGAAAGTCCGATGGTCTGATATACTCGTTGGCAGCTTCTGCCTGGCAGTACTACTTTTCCTCGCTGGGACCTGAAAGAGCAAGGGTTCCGGGTGATTAAGCGGCCAACAGCCGGCCGCCACATGCGATAATGCCATACTATTTGTCCTGTGTGTTTTGGGGGTGATCGCGAGGGTTTTCATTGTTGCTACCCTATATTTTTTATCTTCATTATTAATTATTTGAACGCCTAACAGATGGTTATTAATATGAGCGTTTGCTAATTTTCGACGTGATGCTAAAACTGGGATTAGTAGTAATGTTATCGGATGTAGTTGCTTGTCAGTCTGAATTCGTGTATTGATCAGTATAGATCAGAGGCAGTAACTGCTAACATACCCAAAATTCCGTATATTTCAATAGTCATACGGAAACTTTCCTGTTCATATGTGTGTTTCGTTTATTTTAATGGTTCGGAGAATATTTGATGTTTAGAGATTTTGTGAATAACATGCTACATTAAAATATAGTTGATTACTGAGTTTTGCAATATAATCATAGTACGCAGCCACCGGCATGTAGGGCCGGTAGACGCTGGCCACAACTTCAGAAAAGCGAGTTCGGCAAGAAAAATGTGCACGTTCCATTGGTGTCCTCCAGCAACTTCAAAGGGACACGACTTCGCACGCCTCTGAGTGACGTTACTAACCACCAATAGCATGCTGGCAGTCGTATTTTCGTCGAGAATCATACACGATCAACCCTCGGCTATTATTGTATAAATAGTTGTGCTTACGAGTACGTGATACGCAAATGAAGCCCATACTGAGATTCAGACCTGGGCGGCCCGGAGAGCATTTCGGGGCGCAGCAGAGGTGCAGCGGACGATACCGGAAGGGGCCAGCAGCCGACAACTGTTCTTGAGAACTACAAGCGTGACTGGATGTAAATGTTGTTATAAACTTCGTTAGCTCAAACATTGGGCGGCCCTTTCTTTGCCTTCCTCGGACGCGCGCATGATAGACAGGCCATGCAAACTGGTCCCATATGTGTGCCTGTATTTCTGTCTTCGTATGCACGCTCCGGCATCTGGGCGTGCGTATCTCGCCACAAGATGGTACACATACATGGCCAGATCGCAATCATAATGGGAACCCTGATACTCACCTATGTGTTGCGGTGGACGAATGAAAGGACGGGTCTGAGGAAATAAACTGACGGCCAGCTTCCCGCGGAAGCAGACGTGCTATCTATTCGAAATAATAAGTGTGACCCGGCGAATTGACTACAGACACAAAGCTGTTATAGAACATGTAACTACTCGATCTACACGGTCCTCGCTATAGTGATGCAGTGCGATAGTGGAGAACTCCATTAACTTTTCATTGTCAACTTCGGTTTCTTCCTGATAACCTCTGACCGAATACGATACGATGGATTATAGAATAAGAGTGAACAGTTCGTTAGTGTCGGTGCTCATGTTAATGAAGAGAATGAATGCAATAATCTTACTATTAGTTTTAAGCTAAAAGAGGACAACTTTTCGTTTGAGTCAGTAGACGCTTGACTCCTTGTGCTCGTTCCAACTCGTTCCACTAAGCTGGAAGGCCTAACCCATGAAGGACGGCATTACCTAACCGTGGAATAAATTTCGAAGAGGCGACACTTGTTTCAAGCACATATATATAAATATAAAATATATATAAAACATATATATAAATATAAAAATATATATAAATAGAAGTCATTTCGCTTGTAACTGAACAATACAGAATATGACTGTCATTTTTTTTTGCAATATGGACCGCTATCATAGTGGGTCTATCTATTAATGTTCGATACATGGGATATTGGCCAATTTCAGGTATTGGTGAAGTGTGTCAGTTGGTATTGTTCTAGGTTCCCCTTATCGAATGCCTCTAGCACGCCATTTTTACGCGCTAACATTAATTTCTGATTAATTAACTGAATACAGTTCTCCGATATCCTATTCTGTGTCATGGGTTAAATCTTATTAAAAAATTGCTTATTTGAGGAACTGCAAAAGATCATCTATAATGTTATGGTCTGTAATAGGTAGGCCCAAACCGCACGAAAAAGACCAAAAATGAAGTTTTTGGTGATCCAGTACACTGCTCGAAAGTTGACGCGGTTTTATTTTGCAAACGGCCCTGATAAAATTTTCGTGCTTGAATGTAGGATGAACACAAGACTGCATTCAGAACGACCGGGTGCAAAGTGAGTACGAGGGAGCTTAAATCACTCTAAACCGGAGGAGATTTTATGGCTCGCTTTCGAACCCTTCAAGCTAATGTAAGAACTCGTGAACACGCTAAGAGCTAAGATACATTTGGGTCATTCGAGTTCGTGAGCGGTGCGGTACGTAGAACGACATGATATGGCGTTGCTGAAACGATTTCGCCAAGACACGAGTTAGGATGAATGTTATGCTTATAAACAGATGGAAAAGCAGTGTTTGATACCCTGAAAAGATGCTTAATGGAGTAAATCATGTAATTATTTAGAAAATGAACAAGCGCTTGCCTTACTTGTTTTTAATGCAATGTTTATTAATAGATCAGACCGAAAATACATCATAGCCTTGCTTTCGTATAGGATATCTAGCATCAGCTAACAATAAACATGCCACTTACTTTTGAAACATAATTTTGCCCAAAGTCGTTGTTATTATTGCCAGTCTTATTTCGGTCGCGTTGTAAAAATTTCACATTATTATTGATTAGGGTTATCTATAAGCACAAATGCGTACCGAGCCATTCGGTATGTTAGGGTTTGTCTCGTATCTAGAAGACAGTACGATAAAAAAGCAGCGATGGTTTTGACGTCAACCACAACCGCGTTCCTGTGTGGCAAGGCAACATACTATGAATTTCATATAAAAAATAGCATCTTTTCAAAAGCTACCTGAGCTAGAGGCCTGACTGGATGCTGTCGGCAAAATCCATCTTGAACTCTGTTTAACTTCTGCAACTAGCAGGATGATCAGCGGACGACACTTTTTCAAGGTAAAGAAGAGCCCGTGCCGCTGCGATGTGCAAACGGCCAGATGCGTTTGTCCCGTTTAAACGCTGTCTGCTGCGAATGGTATTGCTGTTGTAAAATCAGTGGTTTAGCGATTTGCTTCGCGTCCAACACGATGGCGTCTTGGACGGTGCAGATGGCTGAGTTTTGTGTTTGCTACTGTAGCAATCATCTATTATTGAGGTTGATCAGCTGGGCTGAAATTGGTATTTTTGTACGAGCGCTTTTTTAAAATGATTTAACTACAGAAACTTAGAATAGTAAGGAAGGTACTTTGCGAAAACTGTAATGTATGGTATCTGCTTTCAATAGAAGTGCTCTACTATTCCAGCTTTTACTTCTGCTACCTGGCAAAAGGAGTCGGCGTCTCAAACCCTCCGTGTATATCCTTTCTCCTATGTAGATTGACTGCTGGCCGGGAGCTGCACGTGATAGGTACTGTTATATCAATTTGATGCAGAGAATGCGGAAAATAGAATTATATTTTTAATTTAGAGACCGACTATCCGTAAATGCCGAGCGACAAAGACTATGTCGAAGGGTTTTCCGCTGGCTAGTTGTCGCGCTGGAATTGTACAAAGGTGGCATAAAAGAATAGGATACCTTTCAATTAACAGACGGGCCCTCTTTCTGTGTCCGCTGTTATTCTTCCAGTATGTCTTTTTTTTGTTCTTCATAGTTTCTGGCGTTCAGCTGCCCTCTATTTACGCGTGTGACAAGGGCAGGAAATGAAACCGTGTCCTCAGAAGAGTATTTTCAGCTTAAGCGAGCCATTCTTTCCATCTTTGCCTAGCAGCTACCTACAACTCTCTAACTCACGAAGACGATGACTACTTACGAATCTAACATGCGTTTTCCTCTGTCCTTCCATTCCTTCAAAGTCCGCCTCATTTTTCTCAGCGGAACGTTATTATCTCAGACGCTTGCGACGGTGGAGGCAGTTAGTGCAATTGTGACGTCGCCACGATGCTGGCAGCGGTAACGTCAGCTACTACGAAGGTCCTGCTAAAAAAGATTCGTAGATTTCGAATAACAACGACAAAACGAGAGTCCCAGGAGTAACAATTGCCCCTCGAGCAGTTGCTGACATTATGGGTCTCCGACGAGACATCAGCAGCGTGTTTGTGTGTCTGGTTGCGCGTTATTCTTTGCTTAGCAAACTAATTAGCGTAGGTGTATTTGAACCTGCCGACACGTTTGGACAAGCCTGGGCAGGGTTGGACCAACAATAAGCAAAAGCCTGCTTTGCAGCTTCGCACTGCTTCGACTGTAGATGCCGGTCCACGATGTTGAACTGGGAATACTGCCTAGACGGTGATAACAGCATCGATCTGTTGGCCTCTCAAAAATTTTTTCAATCCTCGAGAGGTATCAGTGTTCATGTAGTAGGAGCAGTAGTACTGCACGCAAAACGTAGCAGTAGGATTGAGAGTTGCGAGCGGAATCAGGTAAAGCTGCTGGCTCGGAAAAAATGTAGGCCTGGCTATTATTTATATCACTTCAAACAATGGTGCATATCATTACCTGATAATAAAAGGAGTGCTAATTATTAATCTGTATTTCGCTGCTTTTACTATGGACTGCTAAAAATTCTGTTAGTAGGGGTAGAGCAAATGTTCGTAAAGGGTATGCTTTCTATATTTGTATTAACGAACTTCGTGAAAAGCAAAATGATATACGGATTTGATATATGGAGTTCATTAATTTTGCAAAACAACTAAGGATCAGCTTGGCATTGAACTTGATACTTTGTCGTCTACGTGTCACTTTCGCATAATCATCGGCAGCGACCCACCCAGCGACCTGTGATTTCTGTCATTCGACAGTTTCGGTACGTCTCCTCGATACGTCTTTTCATTACCACCGGCTGTGTCGAATCTTCATCTCCGACGAATGACGTAATTATAAATGCGTAAAGGCGTAAATGGACATACTATTGATAGTCGGCCTTAAGGCGGTTATCGGTGGCGCAAGTGCACTGAAACTAGCCGAAGTGAAGTTACTACTGGAATACACGCCAGTGCTGGTGGTTACTTTGTATGGGAGTTTTTTTGGTCAGAGCTTATCATTATCCGAGAAAAGGGGCAACAAGGGAACTTTTGAACCATATTTTCTTTAGTTAGATTAGTTACTGTGAATATGAGTAAAAATGTATATAGGAGAAAATGGAATTAAATCGAAATCGTTTTCGTTCTGGTTTTTTTGAATCACGTTGGAACTTTATATATGTTCAAACGGAAAACCTTCAACGTAAAGTAACCATCCGCGCACTTACCATGGTGGTAGTGTTTCTTCGTACATATGATTCCCTGAGCAGAAAAGGTGCGCATACGTAACACGTGGTCCAGTTTTGGTATCTACATAGAATGCTCGAGATAAATTTGACTACATTTTGGCGGGCTTTTATTGCACCGATATGCGTCCGTCCGCTATTCCTGCTATTAGGAAAAAGCTCGTCGTTCCTTAAACAAAACCACAGAGTAACCCTGGCGGAGACAAATGTTTGTGTTTGAAATATGCTCAAAGGTCCATATGCTCCACACGAATTTTCACCGAAGCTGTAAACCCATTGGTTATTGGAAATCAACCAGTCTTTATGGCACTTTCGAAGAATCCAAGAAATGGGCAAAAGGCAGAAGATCCAAAATAGAGAGATTAGATTGACAAGACTTGAAATTTCAAATCCACGAACAACTCGTATCTGAGTATGTGGATACATTTCTTCCATGCCGGTTCGTAGGTGATTTGTGAGGCGTATGTTCAATGGAACGCACTAGCTTTAAGTCAAGCTATGGTTCCTATCAGACATTTATAACGAGGCAATCTATTATCGAACGCCCAGATACGGATACACTTTTTGACGTAACTTGCTCTTGTCTCTCCCAGATTTTTTGTGCCGGTTGTTGACGTTCGATTGAAATACAATGAGTTAGGAAAAACATAGCGATGTCAGTCTAATGCCTCATGTTCAAAGATAACATTGTATGCTAGGTTTGGTTACTGTTGTCGATGGATTCGTGAGTTGAAATCAGTTTCTTGCTACTTTGTGACTGTCCTTAATTTCTGCCCGTTTATTTTAAGAGCCCTTTAGGACCATAAGTCCATTTGTAGTCTTCGTTCCATTCTCAACAGTGAAGAAAGGGGTCATAGTAATATCACTTTACTCAGCGCCGTTAGCTATTTTTTTATAAAAAGAGCAGACGCTACTGCAATCGGATCAGTTGATGAACGACGGCTGATCTATTTGTCTTCGTTTATTGTTGTCTGCCGTTCATCATGATTATTGTCATGGTCATCTATTTCGTTTTGATGCCCCGACGTTTTCTGTAAAACGATTTTCAAGGGTAGCATGCATGGCTTTAGTTCCTCCAGGTAGTGTTTTCATGTCTAATGTGAGCCACCTTTGAGCTTTGCAGTCAGCGGCTGCTATGAGCGCTGCCGTCTTTTCGTTGATATCGCATATCATTTCAGGTATCAGATTGAATGCTAATAATAACTATGGTGATAGTTTTGTAGACGTCCCAATCATCTGAGATTATTACGATTAGCCATGGAGGCCTACCTGAAGAAGGCCAACCAGCCTAGCTTCATTGTCGTCGCCGTCATCGTTATGAATTTTGTCCTTCACCGTTATCTGTTACCGTTCCAGCTCTTGTTGCCGCCATTTTTGTCTTTTCGTTATTGCTGCACCCGTGTTACAGAACATATCGGCCTGCTTATCTGTTTGCCTGATTTGTACAGGGTGAGCATTGGATGCATCGGCATTTTGATGCACTTTTCGTGCTTGTGCTATCCTCGTCATTGTAACAGAGACATGTTATATAATCTTCCGGGCGTATTCGGGCACGTCCCTCCTTAGCTCGTTTTCGTCGCCATTGTACCTGTTTCAGAGAACGAAGGAGTAAAAGCAAGCCGATCGACGTCAAAGCACGTTGGTGCCACTATATTTGTCGGTGTTCGTTTCCACAATAAAAGAAGTGGGTCTGGAACAAACAATGCTTAATAATGCAATAATAACCATGACTCGTTTTTATCACCATCTGCCCAGCTCTTATAAGCATAAAGGAATAACTCGTAGTTAGATATACTGTGTGTTTTCCATGATAACTGAATATGTCTTTTTCGCTTGTGCATACGTACGTAAGAACACCTGAGGTTACAAGCTGACTGGTAGCGGAGCAATTAGCTGTGACGCTAAGAAGGTCACACCGAAGAAAATTATAGATGGAAAATGTATGAACTTATTATCTTGTGTGCTGGTTATTGCTAACAATTAATTTTTCTTTCCTAAAAACTACAACTGAACATACGTGCACGGTGGCAAATTCCGTACTGTTCATATATATATACAGAATGGACATTCATAACGTTATCTTTCCTAGTAATGGTGGTGGTGCTCATAGTGGTATTAGCGCACTTCTATCGCTCTCTAATATAAATTGAGGAGCTAGCTTGTACAATTTCGCTTTGAAGTGTCTTCCACGCTTGTGTTACCCTATTAGAGGTAGTTATATTGTATTCATTGTGCTTATGTTTGCCTTCGTGCCGGTCGCTTCTTTCCGCCCCTGTGTGGATGTGTGCGTCTCTATACGAGCGTTTTTATATTGCTGGGTCCCGGCAGTTACGGCGTGTGCGAAGTTCACAGCATTACACGTTGCGTTGCCTAGACTGTCTGAGCTGGTCGTATTTATGTCTATGTGTGCGTATGACTGATTTTCGAGTTATGTTTGGCTGGAAAGTAATGAGTTCTACGAACTCGTTGCTGTCTTATGCCGACGCGACAAGAAAGGCGACGGCATCACTGGCGTTACCGCACCCCAAATTCCCCCCGTCCCCTAACCAGCGAAGAGTTTCCATTGGCTCGCGCTTCGTCAACTTACTCCTCCAGCTGCCTTCAGAAGAAACGCGAAGAAAAAACGTTCAGCCATAGGCTCGTCGCACTGGTACTATCCAACACGATGTCTGTCGGATCTGTGATATTATAGACAGATCAATAGAGATAGCTACAGGTGCATGCGTATAAACTGATCGAGCGCAGCTAATTCTCTTGCCTTTGTACGAGACGAGGTTTTGTTTACCCCGTTTGTCGTCACTGTAAATGACTCATGAGGTGTTAATTGGCGGCAGCTACACGCCGGCTTGTTTCAGTTTAATTCTGTCGACATTTGCCTCTTCAGGTGACATTGAATCCCAAATCGTGTTTCCAGTGGATGCAGCTGTTGTCATCTGCTTTTGTGCCGGTTTCTTATTCTGCTTCGTTTTACGGAGTCCTACACAGACTGGCCACCATTAAAGCCATGGCCACGCCGCTACGGCCAGCACTCCGGCCAGTAATACCACGGTCATTTGGTTCACTGGTATTCTGAGCGTACTGCTGGATAACGTTAGTCGCACCAACGGCGATAGCAGTTCCACGAGCGGCGGCAGCCGTGGAAATGATAATACTCATACACATCGTCCATGATTCATGATGGCCGCCATAGCGCTGTGTTATCGAATTTTTCGATTTTGGGTTGCTTCAGAAATGGCAACAACAACAACGACGGCGTTATTGGCGTTCCTGGCGCAGTGGTGATAGCCAACGTCGCCGCCAAAATATGTTGCGTGTGGTGGGCTTGCTGTGCTATGCTGCGATGTTCATCGATGTAGCCCGCCGTCGCCACTATAGCAGTGGAGTATTGGCAACGGGGACACGGGCACGGGCACGGGCACGGGTGGACGACGGCGAGCAGCACCGACGGACGACCGAACAACGTTACACGTTGCCACAATGAAAAGAACGAAGTTGCTGCAGACTGGTCTCTTTTGCTCAATGCTGGTTGTTTTTGGTGCTCCACAGGCACGTCGCCGGGCGATTGTGCGCTGCGACGATCGGTGATGGCAAGTTTGCTCAACAATTTCTGTCAGCACAAGAACTATCTGGCCATGAAACAGCTATGGGAGGCGATGCTGTCGCTACTAGCACTCTACTTATTCGTTCCCTGTCAGTTGGTTTACTTGGGCCGTTACCGAAGGCTGAAGCAACGAGCGGCGTCAGCGAGACTCTGTCGAACTGCTTTACCTGGTAGTTGCTGGCAACAGCGACTGCGCCAGCTACTTCGGAAATCTGTTTGGTGTTCGTGTTTGTCCCTCGACTGGTCTTCCGTTCGTTGTTGGTTATGTAGCCGTCAACGTCTGCGTGTTACTTGGCGAGTTCCAACTGCCACCTGGAGTAGTCGTCCGCTCCCCAATGCAGTCTTAAGCCCTGTAGCTGCTGTTGCCTTCGCTGGGTCCATTCGTTACCACACAAGCGCTCATAGACCAGACATTGCAGTAACGATAGGCTCGTCCCTTCTTCAGCTGCTGGTTGTTGTTCCTAAAGCGGTGCGGCTGGGTCGATGTTGCCAGGTCCTATCGTATAGACGCTGACCTTTCAAGCTGCTGATTGCACGCTGTTGCTTGGCCCAGTCGCTTACGGCAGAAAATGCAGCAGCTCCTGATGCTTATATCTAGATGGTCACCAGCAACCGTTAATAGCAACAACGTCGTCGGATGCCGCCGCCGCTGCCGTCACGATGGTCGCCGACGTTTCAGGAGTCACTGCACGATAAATGTCTCGCCGACACTTTTCGTCCTCAGTAGCGGCAGCGAAATCATCACTATCATCAACAATAGCAACGATACCGTCACCAAAAAAGAGCAAATGCATTTCATTTTGGCTTGTTTTCGCTGATGCTGTAATTACTGCTGGGTTGGTTCGACATCTTCTGAGGACATAACAGCGTTGTTCTAAGCGTTTTCATGTCTTTTAAATGAATTACCGCCGTCGCATCCCTTTCGCTACCTGCGCTTCGTTTTCTTATAGGCGCCGACTTGACCACAGTACCTTAAACACCAAACAATATCTGCCATTCGTATCGTTGTTGTGGCGACAAGCTGCGTAAAATTATGTTCCGCCACCAGGAATGATGCGAATTACCGCTTTACTCACATGAGAGAGTATCTATAAAAACAGATAAGAAATGCCATCTATATATACAAGCACTGCTTTGTCCTTATCTAATAAGCAGACATGGATAAGAATGACAGGTGCTGGACGGATGTTTCCGCGAATCCTCGTAGAGAGTTGCTTTAATGTTTCAGTAAACTTTATAGAATGCTTAGCAAATTAATGGAGTTTGCCGCTTGTTTTGCAATAGATTATATCCTACTGAAAATTGATGCTTTGCGCTTGACGTACGGAGTCGCGGTTAGGCCGTATTACATCTGATTATTTCCTACCCATAGTATAACTATTGAGGGAAAATAAGACAATCATCACAACTCAGAACTAATCGCCCTTCACATCCGTCTGTGTGCGACTCGGCATCATTTCCGATGCCGAGTCGCATACAGCATTCTTCTTCAAAGCTGAAGGAGTTTGTTTGCGGCTCACTTTTGGATGTCGCCATAAATTTATGGATCTTCATTCTTACAAAACCTAGAGAGGTGGTGGTTCTTATAATTCAGCATGCCTACCTACCTACCTAAGTACAACTTAAGTATCTCAAGAGTGCGTGTGTTGCATTAAGAAGGAATACCTTTGCGCCTGTGCTTCAGGTAAATAATGTGCCCAATAGTCTCCAGCCTAGCACTACAATAATGTGGGAACTCCCTTTATTCAGAAGTAGTTGATGAAGCGATATTTGGTCGAAGAACTTCAATTTGTACAGATCCGAAATCCTCTCCTAAATCTGTTGATTGTCACTTGTTTGTGACCTTACCTTCTGGGTCGATACGCCGATTGCGGACCGGCCTACACTTTCCTGAACATCGAATTCTGGTTTTTCAATAGCTATAAGTAGTATATCTTGCATGTTTGTCTAATTAACGTATTTTCTCACTGTTTGGTTTTCCGCTTCTACGGTGATGTCTCTATTGACGCCATCTGCAATGCATATTTTGGCGATTCTTGCTTGTAGTGATCTCTGTTTTAGCTTGTTAGGTCTCATCTACCTGAAAATAGTCTATTTTTTTTAAATATAATCTATTTTTGAAAAGCTAAGTCGGCTATTTTACAAGGCAGGCACCGCCATCGATCCAGACTCGAGATGTAAACCGACAATCAGAAGATAGCGAATACTCTACCGAAAAGCTTCTTTCCGAATACATTTTCAGCACCCAAGTGTTCGGCCTACTTAAGATTAATCCATTAGAAGAATTTGTTCATTTTGAACTGTCGACACACCTGCGCCTAATGTAACAGTAACTTGATAAAGCCTTTCTCTGTACGAAGCATCGATGAAGAAAACTAGCTGTTGTATCAGTATATATATAGATGTTATTACGTTTCTAACGAAACACAAGTTGTGAAGTTAGTTAGAGCGCACCGATATCTTCCCTGTGAAATATTTCAAGCCAACTGGCAAGTCCCCTAAAGATTTTCGACATTTACGTATTTTTAAGTGAAACATTGTTAGTTACAGAGCTCATTACGCTCGAACTAAATCGTTATATCTCATTGTATCACTATCTATCTCTTGATCTATTCTGGTTGTTTGAGCCCGTGCATCAGTTGAATCTATGAAATTACGTGGGGAAGCAGCTGCTGCTCGCGAGTCTAGCAACAAAAGAGGCTTCTTATAACCTTAATGGCGTCGATGTCGGTAATTAAAAATAGAAAATCGATGCGAAAATGCTAGTTCACACCAAGATTTAATATACGGGCTGTGTGTGTTCTATCTGATCGAGTAAAAGGCTAGTGCTCAGAAGCGTCTAAATGGATACACACTGTGGATTTGATGACATTGCCACTATGTTGTCTGACTTTAAGGCATTGTCATCAGCGGCAAAAAGCAGATAATGCTTTCAAATCGCATGAGACCTCATTGAAGCGGAGACGTAACATAGTCCTGTCTAGCATAGAGTCATGTATCTGTATCTACGTGACCCTTCACGTTGTACTTTTTGTGGCACAGTATTTTTTTTTTATAATTAGCGTAAATTCTATTAGCCAGCCTCCAAGACCTCGGGCGATACGTGTCGCCGATACAGATTAGAGTCCGTGCAAATGTAGAAGTACAAATGTTACTAACACTTGGTAGCCATACGCAGTATTCAATGCTCTCGTTCAAGCCTCTTGAGCGGCAATCATATCGTATGTATTGCCGCCGTCTTTCGCTATCTCCTGTCTGGCCCATGTGAATCTTGAATTGAATCAGGTTGGGTTGGGTCGTCTCACGTTATTCCGCTTAAAACTGCTGATTCGAAGGAGACATGCGCTACAACCGTGGCGTCTGCAGATTCACCATTATTTTATCTCTATTTCTTCTACTTTGACCACCTGAAACTCTCTCTATTATTAATGTTGTTTTTTTTTTTTGTTGTAATGCTGTTTTGACTGTGTGTGACCGACGGTACGTAAGCAATGAAGATTTACGTTCTGCACAAAATAACCTTCCTCTGAAAGATAAACAGAAAACATACGCTTCAATGCATCGTGTGTCTCCGTCGCTGTCTCGTTCGCACCGAACAAGCTATGAGAAGATTGTTTGTTATTCAATAGACCAAGCCAAGATGATGGTTTCTTTTTATCTCGAGGACA
The DNA here is from genome assembly GCF_002443255.2 of Varroa destructor. Classification (NCBI taxonomy): domain Eukaryota; kingdom Metazoa; phylum Arthropoda; class Arachnida; order Mesostigmata; family Varroidae; genus Varroa; species Varroa destructor. The sequence continues at coordinate 52,042,752 of NW_019211454.1, read as the reverse complement.
ACGATGTTGATGCTGATGGTAGTTATGTTACTGCTGCTGAATTGATGGTATCAGTAGGTCCATACGACCTTTGTAGGATTCGCCCTTCAACTACGGAAGACCGTAGCAGTTATTGCGGTGCCGTCGCTCTTATACATATTAGGCTAATAACGGCTAGGTTATATTGTAACATTGAATCACAAATGCTGGGGCAACAGAGCATACCGTTGCCCACGAAAATGGTCAATCTGCAGTAGCTTCATCACCGCTTGCGCCGCGATCCCGTTTACTTCTGCACATGTGATACTGCTGTTAGAGTTATCTAATTAGTTACTATCTATTTGTATTGGCGGATGGGGGGCGGGGGGCTGCTGCATCATGTACATCAGGTACATGTGTCAGGCAACAATGCTGCGATAAGAGGCAACGTTATTTATTTACGCTCGTAAGCCCGTGACATGTAGTAGTGCTCTTGTCTGCAACCCAAAAAAAAACCAAAAAAAACTATCATGTCTCATACATTCCTTGAAGTGCCTCGGCCGATTGCATTCAATATAAAAGAACGGCAGGATAAACAACGATAGCAACAACAACAACAACAACAACAACAGCAGCAGCAGCAGCAGCAGCAACAACAACAACAACAACAACAACAAGTCCTACAACTACCGAGTATAATTCTAGAGATGTGTCTCAGGGAACGGGACGCATCAGTACTGTGCATGATTATTTGTTTGCTTGTTTTGCCCCATGAGATGCCCTTCACTGATTGTTAATCTAACTAACATCGACTAAAAGTACAACCAGTGGCTTGTGTATCGATACCCTCCCAACGTAAGTGCTGTTATACATTGTTGAATATAAACAGCCAAGCTGTTATTGATTCTATGCGTTGCTAAAGGAGCAGACGTATCTGCGATGAACCCTTTGAGCAGTCGACTGAAGACGTGAAGGCGTCGAAACTGTTATCGAGCGATAACCGCTCTGTGCCTTTCTGGTCGCTCCATATTTCGACAATAACGGTGGCGGCTCTTTGTAGAAATAGTGGTTTACGGCGACAGCAACGACGACAAGAAGACCGACAATACCAAAAGCAACTTTGAAACTGGTCAACCTGCTGGCTGGCTAAATGAAGTCTTCGAGCGCTGACAGAAGATTGTACCCAAATGCCTGCCGTCGCAGCCGACTGGATCAACGAAGTCGTAGCACCAGCGACTGGATAATAATTCAGTCATTTTGTTGTTTTTTTTTTCTTCAATGGAAACAAGATAAACGGGAAATGAAGCCACATTTCTCTGCGGTTCACTCTTTAAGTTGGCAATCATGTTAGCGTCGTTGCCTTCTCCTTCACAGTCAGACGTATAAATATGTGCCAAGAAGTGACGTTCGACTATGCGTGTCTCGTTGCTGGAAAATGTCGACGGCCTCTTGGTGTGAAGCGTATATATATATATATCTATATAAAATAAAGAAGACTGAGTGAAATTATCTTTTTAGCTAGCCTGACCACAATCATTGCATCGGTGCATGGGGCCCTTTCCACGGGGACATCCTCCCAGATGTTTTGCTTTTCTTTTCACTTCCGTCACGATGAAATCTATTCCTCTGCCACCCTGTTTGCCTTGGGTTGTTATCACATGCCATAGGATTCCGACCGCCCTAGGAAAAACCGTAATCCATCGGTCGCCAGTATAAAGGGTATGTAATCCAGTGCCATGGACACTGCTACGGCAACCGTCCCTACTGCTGCAACAGCATCCATGCCATCTAGAGGCCTCCCCTTCAATCAGCAACGAGCTAATGCTAACGTACACAGAATGGCATTATGACCATCACCATATAAGCGTAGACACGACGACGTAGTCTAGTGTTTCGGACACTATTCAAGTCGTAGCAGACTCGTTTGCTAAGACAGTTTTGAATCTTGACAAATGTTCTGGCCATATTCAAAAGATTATGCGCTGGCGTCTGTTGACAGACGCGAGTGGATGAAATTGCGCCAGTGGTCTTCGTGGTAAGAGGTGACTCGTCGTTGATAATCCTTGGTAATTAATTCGTTTTGGTACCTCACCAGGAAAACATCGGATTGTAATGCTGCTCGCTTAAAGTCATCTAGATGTCCAGTGACAACTAATAAAGAAGCCATTTTTCAACTCAGAGCCTGACGTTTTCGCTTAGATGCTGTGCTATCTGGTAAATGGGGGAAAAAACCCACAACGCACTCATTTTCGAAAGCTGTCGTCTGATTCTAATCGAGTAACCTAGTGTGACACACAGGCTAGCGCTAATTTAGCCGACACAATGGCAAAATTATTCGAAGAAATTGTTTACCCCTTTGATGTCGCCTACTCCATGCTGAAGTATTGAGGTGCATTATTAAGAAATATAGCTTATTTTAACTATGCGAACTCCGTTGTTTCTGCGAAGACATTTTCAATTGGCGTTACGAAGCGCTTCTGATGACTATCGATCGGCAAGCTGCAATAGTGCATTCTTCGTACCACTTAATATATTTTAATGAAAAAAACGTTGAGAAATAATACCAATCTATAAGTATTTATCTTCTTCCGTTTATATCGACTTGTACATCTATAAAACCAATTTGGCCTTTTAAGATTTCATCCGCCTTAAAAAATGGCCACGAGCGAATTCTCAGAATGTGCATCTTCTGACATTAAAAGGCACCATTTAGCTGACATCCCGGCAGTTGTTACCATTATTGCTACGGGCGTTATGAAGCCATCATGAAGCAAAGGGTACACAGTGCTCAACCAGCTGTTCGACAACATTTGTTCATCCAAGGAGAACTCGCACTCAGGCTCTACATCCTGTTCTGTCGGGTGTCAGTGTATTTGTAACACGTCTCACCTACTGATCTATCGATTGTGCAAACTCAAACCAACAGGTAGTAAACAATGCATAACAAGGCCTGAAAGCTTAAAACTAAGAAAAAGCTTATCTCAGTAATGTACTGGGGAACAATTGACATACTCATTTTAGAAATAGCCTTTCGAAATCATATTGAACCATGAGGTTTTCTTGTTTTTCAACGATTGTACAATCTAGCTTAAATCTGTAAGCTGATCGTCTGGCGGCGTCTGACTTCACTTACCGTTAGTTTGTCAAAGCGAGAGAACTTCGTGTTTAATTCGTTCGTCTTGTTAGGAATATATGAGGTTTGGGGAGACGCGCGAATGTTCCCCGCGCGCGACCACAGCCTGCAGAGTAGCGGTGATTGTGTAGCATTTAAGTTGTATGAACCAATACTCGATATCTAGATCATTTAGATTTTTTGTGCAAAGCGATTCTAGTCGCTTGTATCACTGTAGTGTTGTTGTTTGTATTTGTGTGTAAAAAACACCATTCGACGACTTCCTTCTCTGTTCCATGTTCTTATTTTTTTTTTTTGTTGCTCCGTAAAGTTTAGTTAATCGTTCTAAACGACTGCTACGAATGCATACGATGGGTATCGATAGCAGGAACCGCGACGTCCTATTTCGTCGAAGCGAAATTGCGAGTAACCGAGAGACAGCATAGGGAGAGAAGAAACCAAAACATGAGCCAGAAAGCTTTAGCATCCGTAAGAGGACGCAGATCTGGGTTGTGTTAGTGTTCGTTTTCCATGCCGGCTGGTCCTTTGTCGCTGGTCATGGCAGTGATGCTGGTGTATGTTGACGCCGTTGTCGTCAGAATTGTTTTGATAGTTAAGCTCTAGCGAGCTAGCAGCTCCATTACGGTTTGAAGCATCTGTCCACTAGGTATCACCCAGCAGTCGAGGCGCGTACTTTCATGCCCAGCTAATTGTACTGACGGTATGAACGCAGGCGAAGATAAGACTGTGAGTCTTGTGTCTGAGCAGGCGCCATGGAGAGACGTAGCGCAGGGCCGTAAAGTACCACACATCGAAACAGCGAGGATCACCGAATAGGCGGTAACTTTAGCGCAGTCAGTTTCTTGTCGCTGCCTGCACCTTTGCTTGCTTTTTCGTGTGAAAATTGCTACAGCTGTATAGTTAGTGACAGCGCGGTAGAGCCTTTTACGACGTAAGATGAAGAAAAAAGTTGGCAGTTCAGCGTCAGCGTCGATTTGCATTATTTCTAATCAGCAAATCGGCGGGAGACCCCTTACATGCTAGAGTTACTGTTGATGCTACGGCAGGCGCAGTAACCCCGGCCGTATGTATAAATCGATGCGCCCGCTTCCATTGAGGCGTGTATATGCGATGTAACAAGCATTAGCAGGTTGGCCCGAGCGTCATTTCGCCGACCGGCATGATGTAACCGTGTTACCCTTGGAAGGAGTAACAGCATCGACCGTCATGGCAGAAACAAGCGGAGCCTTTTCCTTGGCTGTTCCTATGCACGAAGCTGCAAATGAACTTTTAGTCGACGGTACGTTTGTCTGCTTATTAACCGCTCACTTACTTCGCTTCTTCAGTTCATGGAGAGATGGCGCTAGACGCTACGGGCGTAGATGTTGGTGCAGACGCCTTATGGAACGCATCAGTAGGGGCGGTCATTGCTTTTCTTCGTTACTGAGAGCTGCATTCTGCCGCTGCTGTTTCTTGGACGACTATGGTGGTAAGCCTGTGGAGATGAAAATGAATGAAGCACTGCTAGCGACGGACGCAAATGTAAAAGAGACAATTCAGGTAGAGCTATAAGTAAGAATTTCGGCACTTCTGGAGGTGATATGGTATGGGGTAGAAACACCACTGAGTTAATAAATGAATTTTTGACTACGTTTGAAAATTCACGTAAACTTGGACGAAAGGAAGGACGGAGCATGCCATCGTTTGCATATAGCGCTGTAATAGTTCGTAAGAAAACTAAAGCATGCGTGCCGTTAACGGAGTGTGGATGGGGGGACGGACGGACGGACGGACGCAAAAGTACTTTTGAAAAAGCCTTAATCAACTTTAAGCTGAATGCCACCCAATTCTACACGTATTACACAAGAGACAGCAGGTCATAATAGGTTTTACGACCAGGCAATAATAGAGATGATCTGTTTAAGTGTGCTGCTTGCAGTACCCAATGCTATAAAGGGATGAACCTGAACTTCTATATCCCGCCCTGATAAGGGGGTCGTGGGTTATTGATATGGGATACTACACTATGAAAGTGGCTATATAGAGTAGTTGCAATTTATTAGGCTTAGTAACGGCAGTACATTGGCGGGTAAAATATTTTGTTTACTGTGTCTGAAGACGCGAATACTCGTTACTTGATTTCGCATAAGTCATGGCTTGAAATAAAAGGGTAGCGTTTTAGGAGGAAGAATATCGTCTAACTGTGAGCTATGTTGACTCGCGCTTTTTCTGGGCTGGGATGAAGCGTCATTGAAATGACGGCTTGTGGGTCGACAATAGCTTCAGAGCTAAGATGTCTACAATGCGTGAGTAGATACGGTGGAAGAAAGCAAATAGGCAGTGAAAAGTGAAAGTGAGCGCTAGCCCTCGGAACAAAAGCTTGGCGAAGCGACTGAACAAATGAACTATACAGTCATGATATATCAGCGAGCAGGTCAGCGATAGGAGATGGCTAGGACTCCCACTGCAGCATGCACCTTTGTGCACATTTTAGGTTTGCGTTGACGTAGACAGAGAGGCAGGCGAGCAGACGTCGTAAATTGTGGTAGCTTTTTTCCGAGAGAAACAAATGTTATAGAGGTCGTTCTCGTTCACATTAGTGAAAGAAAGTGGAACACACATGTGATGCCACCACAGATGGAACAAATAGAAGTAACACCGTCATGCCTAAAAAACGTGGCGTCGTCAAAATTCCACGGAAGTACCGGATCTCTCGTTCACCTGATCTGTGGACGGTGATGCGGGTAGAATGCAACAGAGGTAGAACAAACATATACATATTTGCTCCACCCGTCTGGCCGTCCGGCCTCCCTCTGGCAAACCCTGAACTCTTTCGGGCGCAGCTGAACAGCAAGCGCAGAAGCAAAAGAGACGCCAAAAGGGCCGAAGAGGCCGGGAAGCGACTATGAGGCAAAGAAAGCCAGAGGAGCCAGATTCGAGCAAAGTAAATGGAAAGTGGATTTTTTTTAATCAACCCTTGAAGATACCTTTGCGGAAATTGCCGATATGAACGGATGTACAGATCAGCAAGCGAATGAAAAATGCGTTGCCTGACCGTTACGAGAGTCAACTCAGGAATCTTTGAGAAGGCCGTAGAGTGGAGGTGAAAAGACTTTTTAAATTGACGGAGTATTGAGAATGTGGCTGGGTTCGATTGCAACAGATACCGGTGAAGTCGTCATAATAGAGATGACAAGCATCATTGAAACAGAGCTGGAGTTTGTACAGATAGCGGAAAAATATATTGGCATTGTCCGGCTCTTCTGCGGGTCGTAAGGCTGAGCTTCGTGTTATGTTGACTTAACAGTTTTTCTCTATCTGCTCAAATCAAACGTACTGCACGATTTCTACAAGATTGGCTGCATCGGGTAACATATTAACAAAGCCATCTTCTGTCGTCTTTGACAATGACATAGCGTTTGCATAACAAATAAAGGCTATTCTACAGCTAGAAGCTTACTATTATTATCGGTGAAAAGGCACGCGGTGCCATAGACTGCTTGATCCGTTCAGGGATAGTTTTGTATGTATATCGGTATTCTTGAAGACAAGGATAATTGACTGGTTTTGGTGCGCATTGTCTCCTCAAAACTTAGTTAGTGTTGTCCTATTTTAAGGTAATGATAGTAGAATTTTTTCGAGAATGACCTGGCACTCGAGGCACTAACACTGTGGACGCTTTAGTAAATGCACTCAGTTGTCGCTTACTATAAATAATTATTATTACTATTGAATATTGTAGTTGTCGGGAAATTGAAGTGATGTATACTTTATATCGCCGCCATATATTATACGTAATAATGGGAGAAGGTTGCATCGGACGATGCATAACACCGTCCGACATCCCACAACAGTGTTCCGTTTCTCTCGTTGATAACGGATTTTCCGCTCAGGAAAATCTGATGGTGGGCAGCGTTTACTAATCACCTGCGCCCCGTCAACCTGCCAGCCTGCTGTCGTCGTCCCTCCCTTTTCGGCTGTTGTTCCCTGAGGACGAAAACGTGAACGAAGCACGGGATCGTTACCTATAATCAGGTGAACTCTCTACATGCACCTTCATCGTCCCCTTAATTAGCTCTTGAAACTTGTTTTTGGATCCATCTAGCCAAACTGTCTACCTGTACATTTGTAGTTCCTCGGGACAGCTTGGAAATGGATAGAAACCATTTGGAGAGGCGTTGTGTCAAAAGTGTCGTCGAAACATGTAGTGCAAAAACAACATCGCCGGTGCTGCAGCAGCAGCAGCAGCAGCAACTGGATTGATATTTCTCGCGCGTAAATAAATTGTTTGCGGCTCTCACACTCTCCCGGAAAACACTCTTTGGCGTTCCTCCTATTTTTCTACTTGAGGTCGAAGTATGATTAAAGCCCGGTGTACTGATATCGAACGAGTATAGCAAAAGTTAAAGGAGAGGACGAGGTCAAGAGCAGGCGCACTATTGACCGAGGTTATCTCTGCGAAGCAACGAAAGCGTGCGAAAGAGATAAAGTGCCAAGGCGAAGACAAGAGTCCAAATAAAAGCGGTACAGGCGGCCCCGTTAACGAACCACCAGCTAGCCGGCCATGCAACGTAGTCGCCACCGGGTGGAAGTAGCCGACGACAGCCGGATGGTAATACCCAGTACTTCGACACTAAGGCGTAGTGCTAAGGGCCAACGTAATCCAATCGTTCCTATAGGTATGGAGCGTTTCAGTAGGTTTACGGAGCAAGGAATCGATACAAAGAGATAGAAGCAATTATGTCGATTGGTTTCTGTTGGCATCATTATTACATACTTCATATCATTCGCAATGTTTTAGAGGCTTTAAGACGCTGTAACGTGTACCCTGCGGAATGTTTCTGTTCGGTCGCAACCTCGGTCATCATTCGCGTAAACGAGTGTCGATTTCTATGTGAAACGTTTTCCCGTAATTATTTAACGTCACGTCCGAATGATAAGGGTTCGCATGAATCATAATTAAAGTAATATATACTTTAATAACCGGAAACTGTTTTCATCTAGAGGATCTCTTCCGCTGTGCGCGAAAGATGCGTTGCTGGTTTCATACGATAACACTAAAGCATTGATTGGCCCACTACGGACACAGCGTTAAGTCCGGCTGTTCTTTGTAGAGGAAGGCCTGACAGAGCGCATGGTAGGGACTCGGTTACGAAGAGCTATGTTAGTTTGTATGCTAACTTGAAACTTTCAGGAGTTAAAGCGGAACCATGTCTCTAATCGCAGACCAAAAAGATAACGGCCGCAACCGAATGGTTGTATGAGTCTCTATGGGGTCGTACATTATAATCGCTGGACAGATTTCATAGAAGTAGACGTTTCATCTCAATATCTTAGGTTCTCATCAATTTAACTATGGTCTAACGTCATCATGACCGAAGCAGTTCTATTCCATTGCTAAGACGAGCAGTTGTGAGTAAAACTGTGCAACGTTTATCTGCTAACATAAGAAAAAATACTCATGAAATACTCTTGCCGTCGCCTGTGGCAATGCGATAATTTAACTAAATACTGCTAAAATCAATTTCATTTGGCATCGCGTTCTGTCGTAGGCAGATCGGGCGTTCCACGGTGCAGTCTACAGTCTTCAATTTTGTCTTTCATCTTCTTTTAATGAACAGAATCGTGTCTGCCGCTTGGGACACATTATTTTGTCAGTCGGTGCGGTGCCCTTTTAGCATATTTTCATATTACTGAGCTAAAAGTACATATATTCACTTTATCGCCATGATGGAAGAATCACTGGCCTCAGAGCAGAAATAGTCACACACGACAAAAATCATTAAAAAAGTTATTTAAATTCTTCGAATCTGATTTCCTCGAAGGGATTCACTGTTAACAGATGTTTCCTTCTATCAATCTTTCTTCCAAAGGTGTTGACTGGAGGAATCAATCTAAGGTCCAGCATCCTATAAACGCATATAATTAGCCACCTTGCAAAGTGGCCATACTTGAATAGATACACCATAATTACTGTTATCGTTAGATTCTCGTAGAATGATCCGTTGATTTTTCAACGAGTGGGTCAATTGGGACCCAGCATTTAGGCTTGGTTTCTTTCTTTATGCGGTTACTCAGCCCATAGGACAAGCTTATTAAGTTCTAATGACCACCGCAGGCAGTCATGACCTACTGGCCGGCCCTTTTTGTTTTTTTCGCCATGTGCTGAATTTCAGCATGTAACTGCCGCTTGATCGTTGATTGACATTTGATTTCTTGTTAGTAAGTCGGACAGAGATGCGAAATACAGCACAAAATTGCAGGGGCAAAAAAATACTGAGCGATCGGCGCGCTACACGAAATCATACGATAAAAAGAGATTTTCATAGATCGCATGGGGGTTCGAAAGTTTGTGGAGTAAGAGAGCACGGCTGATGGTGTCGTGCGCGGTAAGCGAAGAACTTAGCACTATAGCAGCACATACAACATTGTCGTAGCGACAACGATCAAATGCGGCCTGTTTCATCTACTATATAAATGCTTGGAAGAGCCACTGACCAGCTTATGAACTAACTTTTCCTATGGCTAATGTTGAAAACTGCTAGCTCGACATCCCACAGTATAATTCTATTTTAGTTTTTATTATTAGAAACTGTGTGAAATGACCAAGACGAATTGATGTTTCACAGTTCTAAACAGGAACGGATATGTGTTACGGTGGGCACGCCACTCAATTTTGTGAAACTTCCAAATCGCTCCAAGTTGATTTCATTTAATGACAAATGTATAATAGAAATAAGATGGGTTTTTTTTTTTTGCCATACATGCGCGCTGTAGGAGGTCTACATCACTCTAGAAATGGGGACAGATCAAGCCCGAGATTCACGATTGTTGCTTAAGTAATACGGTAAGATAGCGCGGTTTTTGGGCCGTTCACGTAGATACAAAAAAAAAAAAAGAAAAAGAAAAAACCAACATAGAAACAAAAGCGATCCGTTTCCTGCTGGTGATTCTCGAATCGGACTATATTCAGATAGGCATAGAATCAAGACTGACCGAAGCAAAATTCCCAGGCAATAGCCGCACTTTCAGTCAAAGAAGGGGCGCCATATTTATTTTTGTTTGGCAAGGTCTTCGTCAATAACGCTTCCTTCGTTATGTGTATTTGTTTTTTTGTCCGCCTAGTCAAATCGCCTGGCGTCCACTCTCTGTTGCATCGAAATGACGCTTTAAGTACGCGTTGGTAGGGCAGCTTTTCTGGTCGTGCTATACCATTGCAATAAAAGTAGACAACTGATGCTTAATCTTCAGAAAAAATGGTCTCAGTGGTCTAATGAGGTGGAAATTTGTTAACGATTAGGTCGTCTAGGATTAGACACCTAGGATAGGAAAATTGTTGCTGCATTATATTCATAATTACTCTTGATCTATACATGTAATTGTTATTATAAGAAGACGCATTCTCATCGCAAAAGCAACATCGCGATGGAAGATATTTTGAGAATACTATGAGTAGTTCCCTTAAGTGTTAAGTGTTCTTAAGCATTAAGCCCAACAAGGAGTCAAATGAGAAAGTCAGATCTTAAGCAAATTTAGTATATTATATGTTTGCCCGATTGGCTTCGAAACAACGTTTTTCTTACTTTGCCGTTACTAATTACTTTTGTTTCATATTCCAGATTAACAATGGAACTATTATCTATAATAGGACTTTTTTTTAAATTTCAAAATAGCACAGTAGAAATGAATGCTCACCGTGTTTATCTCACCGTTGTGAGACGACGACAACACAGTAATCCTAAGCTCTCAATTTGTCGGTTACCAATCAATTGCAGAAAAAAAGTCATTACAAATCTTTGTGTGTATAAGCTTAACCAAAACCTTGTTTACAATGTGGTCATTGCAGGATCCAGCGGGAATTTTTGAACTGATCGAAGTTGTGGGTAATGGCACTTACGGCCAAGTGTATAAAGGCCGGCACACTAAAACCGGCCAGCTGGCGGCCATTAAAATCATGGACGTTACCGAGGACGAAGAAGAAGAAATAAAACTTGAGATCAACGTTCTCAAGAAGTACTCGCATCACCGTAACATTGCCACCTATTACGGAGTCTTCATCCAGAAGAGCCCACCTGGGAAAGACGACAAATTATGGGTAGAGCATATATTTGTCCTCTAGCATAGAAAAATAGCATAATCTTCTTTCCTCTTTGAAGATAAGGCTTTGCTTAGAGTAAAGATAATGGTCAGCGGTTACAATATTTGACGGGCTAGATGCAGAACTTAAAGACAAGTTTACTTCTCGCTAAATGTAGTATAAACCAAGCGATTCTACGTGCCCGATACGAAGGTAAGGACGGCTAAATTTGCTCACTTCATCTATCCAGAGGCGTTTCTCTTCGAAAAAAGCATACGTGTTAGCTACTGATAACGGAGTACGTAGGTTCAAGTGCGTACAATTAAGCGTACATAGAGGTAACAAAAGCATGTAAAACTCACTCTAGCTTTGTCAGTTCGTTTAGAACCAACTATTGTCTTGCATTTTTCCTTTAGATTTGGCCTATTTTGTAGCCAAGATGGACTTGAGATTTACCAAGGTACTGATTTAATTTATCCGGGTAAATCTGCCGTTTCGATCTAGATAAGGTAGGTTTTATCGTGATCCCTTATAACACGGCCGTGTATATCTTTAATACGCTTACCCAGCTTTTTCTGTTCTTATGATTTCGGGCCGCTAGAGTAGGCTATTTACTATGGGCTGGGAAGTAAATACATAATTAGAAATATCGCAGTTTTTTTTTTCTCTATACACAAAATATTTCGGCTATGAAGAATCGACACGGTATTCTTATAAATTCGAGACCGACAACAATATTAGCTCTGTTTTATTAGTACTGTCTAACTCAGTAGTAACATGATCGAAAAAAAACCTAAAAAAAAAGTCACTTTATTGTAATGTTATGCATTTGCACTAATCTGTAAAAATAGTTGATGCGGTTAATCTTAGAAATGCTGAACCATGTAGCTGTTTTTACCATTGTGCTCAGCTCGTGATGGAGTACTGCGGTGCCGGTAGTGTTACGGATCTGGTGAAGTCAACAAAGGGCCAGCAACTTAAGGAGGAGTGGATTGCGTACGTGTGTCGGGAGATCCTCCGAGGTTTGGCCCACCTGCACCAGAACAAGATCATACATCGAGATATCAAAGGACAGAATGTGCTTCTTACTGACAATGCCGAAGTTAAACTTGGTAAGTTACGCTGGCATCTATGTACCGGTACGCAAATTACGGCTTGTTTACATATTGAGTCATTACGTAGAAAAAGTTTACGCGACTACACTTTTTACTGTAGACCTTCTGAAATGTGTAGATTAATCGAGTAACTATTTGATGGCTAACATGTACGCGATTCAACTACCTTGCATTGTCTAATCGTCCGGTTTATATATTTTTTTGCGGTCGCGCGAGGACAATTGTCTTTATTAGCTTTGCTTGACAAATGGACATTTATCCACCTAACTTATCCTTGAACGCAACCTTAATAATCTTTTACGGTTTCTAACCGCAATAGCGCAGACAGAGGCTTTACTCGACTTTGACCTGGGCATGATTGATTCGTCTCATGTGAAAGACACGCCGGCTCCGCGTTAGTCTTTCTTCTTCGTAGAATAGGCCCACTATTGTTTAACTAGTTGAAATATACGCTTGCGTAGATATATTTGGAAACAGTCATACCCGCGCTTAAAGATAATGACAAATCACGCATACTTTAGTATTTATTCCAGCTAGGTCTTACTTAAGACTTGATAGCTTCATATATTCTTTGAAAATTTCTAATGTCCACGTTTTCATGGCTGTACGGGCAGTTAATAATCAGCCTTTAGGGTCACCCGTAAGATTTAAGCGAAAGGGACAGCTTTCAATATGTGGGCGAAAAATACAATGTAATATCGAGCACTGTAAACCTTATAAGCTACACTGACCTATTCTTCTGTTCGCAAAGTGTAACAAACAGCGGGCTCATATCCGCTGATTCATGTATAGCAGAGATAGAACACTTCACCTTAACATTCTGCACGCTGTTCTCCTGATTTGGCATTTCATGCTCTACGAATACAGCACAATGTAAACACTGCTCAAGGATCTAGAACATTCGTGGCTTTTGTCTCGATTTCAATCTCTACATGCATAAGCTAGCCGAGCTGTTTTTGCATGTGTTTGAATCAAACATTTTCTCACAAACACAAATAGTCTTAGTGATAAAAAATGTTTTTTCAGGTTTAGACAAACCACCGAACCTAGTAAGGAAGCATCCTTAGCGTGAACCGTATTACTGAAAAATTTCAAATCGGCGGCGGTGAATACCAGTAGGCACGATTCTGCCTCTAGGTTCTCAAGGTGGCTTCTATAGGGCCGAAAGAAAATTCGTAACGAACATTCCCGTACGTTCTTTTAGAATCTATAGGTTAGGCTATAAATGTGGCTCCGTTGGATTTTTCCTGTGTACCTCCTGTTGATGTGTCACCTTTAGCATTGATTTGAGAAATACGACTACGTAGATGTTGGCTTATATACGCTCTACACTGCCTATGTCGTCTGTAGACGGAAGGGTTCTGGAAACCTCGATTTGGAGCCAGTTGATGTGCGCTGACATATGCGCTTCATAGACAAGCATTGACTGCCTAGTTAGTGTAGGGAAATTACTCGCTTGTATGTCACCATTACCTGCCTATATGATAGCAGTTTGTCTTTGTGAGGAGAGGCTGTCAACAGCTGGACTTACACACGGTTTCTAAGCGTACGTTTCGAACTGTGTCCTAGCTAGCAGCCTATGGCCGATGCATAGGTGATCTTAGAAAGGAGTTATGTACGTCCCTAATGTTATTTCCTAATTATATCAAGACATTCTTTCCTTCTTCGGTACGGTCGGTGCGAAAGTGCTCCGGACAGCACAATCTAAAATTTCTTGTAAATACCGGGAGGGAAATAGATCCTTTGACTAATGTCCTTTTACCGCAGAACGGCATAAATAGTACGTATTCAAAACGCTGCAAATTCAATCATAATCTTCGGACGCATCGATGTGTTGTTTCTGATGGTGGATCCCATAAGTCCACTATGTACAAGTAAACCTGCTAGGCGAGGTTACAGATTATTTGTTTGGTATGATTATTTTAGCAAACAGACACTGCTATTATTATTCATTTAAGTCAAATCTTATTATTGCTCTAAATCAGTTATTACTTTTGAATTATATGTGGGTTGGGTTGTGAAGTGAAAGCTTCTATATTATCAATCTGTGAGCATACAGGCGGATAACCAGTCAATTACGTATAGTTTAATATTTGTCGTATACAAAATACATTGATTATTTTGCAGTGGATTTCGGCGTATCAGCACAACTTGATCGAACTATCGGTCGCCGTAATACGTTCATCGGCACACCCTACTGGATGGCTCCGGAGGTTATCGCTTGTGATGAAAATCCGGAAGCAACCTATGACAACCGTTCCGATCTCTGGTCGCTTGGAATTACAGCGTTGGAAATGGCCGAAAGTCAACCGCCTTTGTGTGAGATGCACCCCATGCGGGCGCTATTCCTCATCCCGAGAAATCCTCCGCCGAGATTAAAGTCCAAGAAATGGAACAAAAAGTTCCACTCATTTATCGAAACCGTTCTCGTCAAAGACTACCAACAGCGTCCATATACGGACCAGCTATTGAAACACGCGTTTATCAAGGACCAGCCGACGGAACGGCAGGTTCGAATCCAACTCAAAGACCATATCGACCGTACGCGGAAGAATAAACGCCAGGAACAGGCGGGTAATGGTCGCACGGAACAGGAGCCTGAAGACTACAGCGACGAGGAGCCTGAACAACGTGGACCAAACCCGAATCTTGTCGATACGCCAACCGAGACGCCGGCTAAACCCGGCGGGGGTGACACGCTCAAGCGAAACTTCCAGCAGATCCAAATGGATAATGGGACGCTCACGTCGGCGCAACCTCAACAGCCTAAGCGCGGCCCCCCGCTTCGCGAACCTCCGGGAATACCCCCGGTGCCGCAGGGTGGTAGTCGGGCGATGGCACCGCCGCCTGTGGCTGGCAACCGCGTTATCGTAGTCGGTGATCCCAATTCACGACAGAACAAACCTCTACCCCCGATTCCTGGCCAAGAAGAGGCTCGACCTGGAGGTCCTCAAGGAGCCAGGTTCGGCCAACAACTTGGAAGCAACGGCGCCCCACCCTTACCACCAGCAAATAGACAGGCCGTCAAACGTGGGTTGTATTTATTGTCCGTCCTTTCAGTTAACAGAAATCATTTAGCCGAACACTGTGTAATAATTTGTTGTGTTTAGAATGTGACGCTAGTTCTACCGATGTCAGATGGCCATTTTGTGATCCTCGGGAACAGAGGGCGTAAATTTTCATTCGGATGTATGTATGTATGTATGTATGGGAACTAATGGTTGTCGATCACCCCTATCTACTCGTTAGTCTTGGCGTGGCCTGCCTAACCTGTTGTTACGTATGATGATTCCATGATTCTCTTCATACGTCGCCAATTGGCGTACTCACAGCGCCTTCTTCTCGTCGGCCTGAAGACCTCGAAGTACTGGCAGCGCAGCTCAATGAACTTGGTTCGGGTGCTCTTGGATCGAATCCTAACACAAACGCTAATCGCGCTTCACAAAGAATATCGCATATCACACAAGCGCTGGACTCGGATTCGGACGACTCGGATGGTGAAATACAACAGGTATGTTTCTCGTTCGTGCAGGAAAAAAAACGTTCCCGCCGATCTTCACACTTCAGACGGTACGATCATGACTCGTTCGCTTGCTTTACCTATCGGCAGTGGCAACAAAGTTACGGGCAAACCGATAATTACGTACTAAAGTTCAAAGTCAAAATGTATATAATGCGCAGAGTTCTGTATATATGTACAGCTCTTAGATGTCTGACACAAATAAACTACTGAAAAGCCATTTTAGCTGCAACTCAACTTTTAGATGCCTTTTCAGGAAATGGTCGAAAAGGTGATAAATGTGCCTCTAGGCGTACGAGTGGTAAGACCTATCCGACAATTATAAAAGGCCAACACTAAATCAATTTATACGATGTTTAATTAGCTGCTCATTAACTCAGTTGCTGGATGGGCTTACCAAAGCCAAAACACTTGATGACAATCGCGATAACCCGACGTGAGAGTTTTTAGCTTACGTTCTATTAAGCTGATAACGCATTAAAGATACGCCTACCTGGGGTCTAATCTTTATGTAGCACTAACTTATTAATTATAGTATTTCAGTAACCGATCACCGAAAGAGAGTGATCAACAGCTGACTCTCAACATCTATGAAAAATAGACTGACCGTTTAAAATGATCATTTGAACTAAACGCCTATCAAAAAAAAAATAACGCTGCTATAACGCAGGAAACGGTGTACTATTCCCCCAGAGTCGATACTGGGGTGTTGCTCAAATCAACTAATCAGACTGGCGATAACGAAGTACTGGCAGTAAAAATCGAAGAAAGATACTTTTATTAAAGATCGCTTACTATATCATATACAGTATACTGATACAGAGGAACATTTTGCCAAAACGAGAACTAACAGTAATTGATTCCGCTACTATAACATCTGAACGGAAATATGCGCAATGCTTGAGCCATGTTATAGTCTGCTACATTAGCCAGCTGTACGTAGTGCGGCAAAGGTCTCTTCACATTTCGATTTTGTACCGATATATATATATATATATCTATCAAATGAATATTGTTCGAACTGTGAAGAGGTTTCTGTTCCATCGTGTACATTAAGCTTAGATCATAGCAGATTGTTTGATTAACTAATTGTCCCCATCGCAATGTTTCCCATCCATTTGTTTGTGTGTGTCCCTTTGGTCCTGATCATCATCATCATCATCATTGCCACCGGTTCTCCACGCCCGGATCTGTCCCGATCAACCACCCATCAACAAACATCCCCTGTCCATTCTTACCAACCAAATCGTCGTTAACCCATCGAACATACGTCACTCCGGAATAATTTTTGACACCGGAACCAATACATCGCCACTGTCATATCGCAATTGGGCTCGTACTCTTGCACCGGTGACACGTATCGGCAACAACATGTTATCTTCGCGCCCACAATCGCATCATAATCCTCGAAATATCGCTGGCGGCGGTGTAAACGTCGGCGGAACTTGCTATGCCAACGTCTTTGGCTTCTACTTACCGTCGGCTCGTCGTGGCCCACTCGGGGCCTCTCATTTAATTTTACTATGACAACCGTTGGTATGGTCATACCGCCTACTACCTGCTGTCGCTCTATTGACGACGACGATGATTATGGTGATACCGCAGGATGGCACAATGTTGGCTAGCGATCCCCCGCGGCCGCTGGGTGAGAGCGAGGCCCCAACCAGGCCCCTGCCCCCAACCCCAGACGAAGACGGCCACACGGGGACACTTGTCAATACGCACAGCAACAAAGCGACCGCTAACAATCGGGTATGTTTATTATTTTTGTGTGGTCTTGCCTTTATCTCTTCGGGGTCCCTCTCTCTCGATACTGCCAATATATATATATATAAACTGCATACACTTGGAAATTTAGCTTCAAGTCAGTCACTAGATATCGTGTAATGCCCTATTTCCTGTACGCCCCCTTCATAAACCTACTTGCACGAACCGACGCGGCAATTGCGTCCATCTCCACTAACACTTCCATAAACGCGGTTCTTTGAAACGGCTTCCTCATCTCTCTTCCAGAATCATCAATGTTACTCTTTTTACTAATTGAGAACGGAGTTGATTTACTTTTGACATGGCTAGGTATCGCGTGACGACAGTAAAGACGCGTTATTATATGTGGATCATAGCAACTCCTACTGCATGCTTTAAATATTTAAAGCTAACGGAAATAACATGCTCGCATACGTTTTAGCACACAAAAACTTGAATATGTTTTATTTCAGTTTCCTAAGTTATCTATTGCTTATATCGTTTCCGTTGTATTTCGTCTATATATACATATATCTAAGTTTCTAATGTCATTATTTCAATGACGTGCCCAAAAACGTGCACTTTAATCGCTTGGAACAACCGTGCCCGGATTAATCTTCGCGGTGGTAACTGAAACATGTTAAATATCGACACCAATTAAATGGTCGACTGCGATAAAACCAAATTGGTTTACCTCTGAAAACGATGGTGGCAATTCCCTTCATTGTGAATGCGCTATTCACAGTCAGCCGCAGTGCGACCCGGTGCCTCTCCTAGTCAACAACAGCAGCTACAATCGATAGGCGCTGGCGTCCGGCCATTGCTCAAATCAAACAGTGCTTCGATCGTTAGCCCAACCAGAACCAATCAGTTTACACCGCACACGCCCACTTCACATGGAGCGTCAGCGGGACTCAAATCTGGTGGCGGCAGCAGCAGCAATCAGGATCAAAACAATCCCGCGGTGTCGCTGCTTGGCGAGCACCTAAAGCACGTAAGCCACAGGAGAGCAAGTCTTGCATTAGCTGGTGGAGGAGCCGGCAGTGGATGTATATCCGGCGCATCGAGTCCTTCATCACCGTCCTCGGCGAGTCCGCCCCTGCGGAAAAGTCAAAGTTCACAAAGTCCTTTCCGACGAGCTCACGAAGGCATTGGCGAGTTTATTAGTGCATCGGATAAGAGTCCCCTAATACCGAGAAACCACAATAACAATAATGAGAAGGTAGTTTTTTTTATTTATTTTTTCCCTTTATGTCAAATAAGTGTCAATTAAGTTATCTTTTATAATATTTTGTTTGTTTTCATTGTGCTTTAATCCATCATGGATGCATTCTCTGCGGTAGGTCCTGTACACAACATTACGGACCTATGATTGCGAAACTTCAATTATTCACTTAGTTATACTAGGTACCTCTAGGTGCTCCAGGTCAAGGTACACCACGTGTATCTACACACGGCAATAGTCAACAGACTAGTTGAAACTCCCTAGAGCGTCCCCAAGAGACTTCAAATCGAGCAGACTATTTTGGCCTCATACAATTTTCTATTGTAGTCGTCTAGCTATAGCATTATTCTGGTAGTAAGTAGATGTGCCAAGCTGAGCTTGTTTTTTTCGAAAATCAATGATTTTTGTTTGCTATAACGAAGTCGAGCGTTCGATCGGGTGCCAACCTACCGGATCTTCTTCCGCGTCGCGATCGTTCATCGTCAGAGGAATATCGGCAAGCGTTGCAACTTAAAAGCCAGGCACCAACACCGGGCGGCCAGACAAATACGCCTCTTCAGCACAAACAGCGCTCGTTCCTCACTTTCGGATTTAACGCTAATGGGACACTCGGAGGGCGAGGTAAGGGCTGGAGCAGTAAATGGCCAGAAAGGTATTTTGTATGCACAACATTTCCATATGCTTTGACTTTACCAATGGCGTGGATACACAAATAATAATCCTGACTTGTACTAGAATTAAATTTCGTTCAGTAATATTAAAGATGCGTAAATTAGTGGATCCGCGCTTATATCACCGGAAGCAGAACAACTGCCACGTTAGAGCCATCTGAGTGATCTTGCTATCCTGTGCGAATAAGGCTTAGTTAGTAGCAAGGAATTTATATCTCTTTCTTCTAATCAACTTAACCCCTAAAGGTACGAACGGTTCACCATCAACTGTGGAGCGGCAGTCGACGGCCCAACGTAGGGAGTCAGTGCAGGTAAACGTTACCCCCACATTGGGCCCCGATGCTACAGCAGGGGGCCAGGGACTCACGGGGGCACACTCAGATACCCCAGAGATTCGAAAATACAAGAAGCGGTTCAACTCAGAGATACTTTGTGCGGCGCTATGGGGCGTCAACCTGCTCATTGGCACGGAGAATGGCCTCATGCTATTAGATCGCTCAGGTCAGGGCAAAGTGTACCAGCTAATATCACGGCGTCGCTTCCAACAAATGGAAGTGCTCGAAGGACAAAATATCCTTGTGACTATCTCTGGGAAAAAGTGTCGCGTCCGGGTGTATTATTTGTCGTGGCTGAAGTCAAAAATTCTGCGCACCGATAGTGGCAACCAACTTGAGAAGCGCAACGGCTTCATTAACGTAGGCGATTTGCAAGGAGCGGTGCATTTTAAGATTGGTAAGTGGACTTTTTTGACATGTTATATATTTACCATGAGCAAACACATTGTTATTTTAAGGTGTTTACTTCTTCTATCTGAGACTTGTTGTGCTCCTCTTCCGATCGAAAATGATCGAAAATATTCTACACAACAATGACGTACGTCTATTATGCCCCACTATAGCGCTGTGTTTTAACTTTTGCAGTGAAATATGAGCGCATTAAGTTCCTGGTGATCGCTTTACGGGAAAGTGTCGAAATCTATGCCTGGGCACCAAAGCCATACCACAAGTTTATGGCGTTCAAAACGTTTTCGGGATTACAACACAAGCCGCTCCTCGTCGACATGACAATTGAGGAGGGAGTGCGGCTTAAAGTGATCTACGGGTCCTCTGAGGGGTTCCATGCTATCGACCTCGATTCAGGCAACGTTTATGACATCTACATACCATGTCACGTGAGTAATGAATACTTCATTTGACTTCATGCGAGCTTCATGTTAACCTCGGATCAGTCGGCTGGCCTTCATCACTGAATGACTATTTTGCGCCCAATTGACGGCTACTGAACCACTGGGGAGGCTAGTTTTCCAGCCATTACTTTAAAAGCTATGAGCATATACTACCCGTCGAAACTGTCGAAATAATTCTCTGTTCCCCTTACTGATCTTAGGCAAACCGCTCGTCAACAGATCTGTTTCTACATACAATTTTTTCTACCATGAATTTCTACTACTACTTTTCTGTGAAAAATCTCCATGAGCTGTGATATTCCAATTCTGACTAAAAATTGTAGAGTCGCTTCTGTCTTAGCCAATATGCACTCTTTTGATTTTCATCATTCGATACCCCCAAGTTACGTTATGGATTTTTACGTTTTTTATTACGTAAATTTTAGCATGTTAGTTATATCTGCGAGTTGTTTACGGTGTATTTAATGTTAGCACGGGCAATAATTAAAATTAAACTGGGTGTAGCATTGGACATTTGTGAAAGCTTACGCTAGCTTACGGAGAGTTCGTGTCTCTTCAGGAAAAATGTAAATAAAAATCATGTATTCGGGCACAGTATATTGCACGTATATCTGACGTAGTTTAACAGTCGTCTTTTCCAGATTCTTAACTTGCAAAGCAAAGTTTAATGCTGTTATTGCTTAATAGTTAGAGTCGCTTAGATTATAGAGTATTCATAGTGGATAGAATAGTCGATAATGTGTGTTTAAACATGGGAAACTTTGAATCGCCAAATCATTGTGAGTCGTTTAGCAGACGTTGGATGCATAGCGGTGATGTTTGGGTAGACAAAAAGGCATTTTCAGGTCTAAAGGAGACGCACGTTGGCGTGTGGATAATGTTAACAATGGTACTGTCTGTGTTTTAATTATACAAACAATTAAATGATACTTATTAGCCCACTCACTGATCTGGTGTATCATGTATAAGCTCAGCACTATATATGATTTTTTCTATATCATTTTTCAACAAGTTAAGTTAGACAGAAAAAGATCGCAGATTTTTCGTGGGTTTTTCTTTTATCTGTGTGTGGCAAGATTGTTACAATCACTGGTAACAACAAGTCGATAGCCTATTGGACTGCGTCCTTGTACGAGTTTATTGTTTTTGTTGCCAATCCTTGTCGTCCTTGCCTAGTATGTATTTGTCTGTCCGAATGACCGTGTGTGCATTGTTTGTCCAACTACTGATGCTCTCTGGTACGGCTGCTGCTGTCACTGACGCTGCATTTACTACCGCTGCAGGATCGAGGAGGAGCTGAAGGGGTGAGTGAAGACACTTTGTTTTGCCAACATGTTGGCTAAGCGATAACAACCCTTTAGCATCTGGAAGCCATTCATCTATTATTCGCTGTACTCCTGTATGCGAACAGCAGGAGCAGAGTCTCCTGGAGAGTGTGCGCGCTTTGTGTTTATCTGGGGTCTGTGTTAAGACCGCAAGAATAGCATAAGTTTTAGCTAGATGCATCCGTTTAGAAGTGTACAACTCAGCTACAGCCTTTGCAGGAGACGAAGACACCTCTAGCGAATGATCGAGTGCTAAATTAAATACACTATTAATAGTTTTCATGTTAACCGGTGAACGAAGTGTTCCACTTAAACGAACTTCAATTTATCTCGTTCGAACATAACCTGTTTTGTGCAGTCTTCTTTAGCAGATTCAAGGTCTTTTTTTTTCTCGCTGTCATCAAGACGTTCGATTGACATTTTCTTTAGATTCTGCCTTTTTTAAATGTTCGAGGAAACCTTTTGTTAGCAGCGCGATTTGAAGAAGCTCATATTATTTCTCGTGTCCATTCTTCACTAGCTAGCCCACGGTTCCGGTGCCTGGTGAAGGTCACAGCAAATCCGCTGTGATGTGTATGACGTGCATATGAGCGGCATGTTATGCGCTTTCGTATGTAGGAAACATGCTCACGGTTGATTTGTTATGCGTTTGGCCTATGTAGTTCGTTCGCGTTGCGATTTCTACGAGCATTGTCATTAATAACAGCAAATTCAATGCCTTTTCTGTCAGTATGGTAATGGCTTGCATGGTTGAAGGTACATGTTTACAATTTTGATTATACGTACCATAGAAGTACGTTATTATCCTCGAGGGATTACTATATTTAAACATTTCTGCGAAGAGAAGTGTACGTTTATGCCGATATTAGACTAATCTGTATGCTGGAAGTTTAGTGATCTCCTGTAATTACAGGATCAGGAGAAAGGCTTTTATTAATGATGTAAGATTCAATTTGCATTCTATAGTTAATGACTGAGGATGTCGATGTGTTTAATGCTGGAATTTTCAAATGGTGATTTTGCTTCAAAACACCATAGCTTGGAGTTACGACAGGTTATGATGTCTAACGTTTGATTGTGTCCGTGTCATTAATTTCGTATTGCTTACAGATTCAGACGTCGATCGTTCCACACACGATAGTAACTTTACCCAATACGAAGGGGATGCAACTTCTCCTGTGCTACGATAGTAAGTGTCACGACCTGTTACTCCATGTTTTTTATGAATGTGCATTTATTAGGAAAAAAAAAAGTACGATTGATGAGTTGCTAATGCGCGAGAATGGAAACAACTGGATAACGACCCAATAACAACCACATATTGCTGGCAAGCTTCACAACTGGCGAGAAGAGTTGGGCAGTTTTTCTTTTATATATAATTGTACAAATCTATAGTCTAATTGAATGGTTCGAGATTTGAGTCCGGTACTGCGGTTAAGCGGCGCTGCTGTAGACGGCTGGTCTCAGCACAAAACAAAGTTTTGCATACTCTCGGTCCCGGACCTAGATAACTTCGCATAATTTTTGTAAACAAGCGTGTCACCACTGCACCACCATGGGCATGATCCTATATCTGGTTTATTTTCTATATCCAGTAGTTGAAAAGTGCATACCCGATATTTTAGAAAAACTTCTTGTTGTCGTTGGGAGCAGACCTCATCGGTCTGCTACTCGACAACGATTCTAAGTACTCCCTAATTTGCCATCGTTTCTTATCTTCGTGTCACCGTAATATTTGCTATGACTTTTTTGCATCTACTAGACGAAGGCATCTACGTTTCGACGTACGGTCGCGTGTCGAAGAACATCATGCTTCAGTGGGGCGAAGCGCCAACGTCCGTTGCGTTCATCGGAACCGGCCAGATCATGGGCTGGGGCAACAAGGCCATCGAAATACGGTCAGTCGACTCTGGACATCTCGACGGTGTGTTCATGCACAAGAAGGCACAGAGACTCAAATTCCTCTGTGAAAGAAACGACAAGGTATGACGTCTGTCTTCGATTTTATGACTAAGTGACATTTTCGGGCTAGGCTTGAACGTTAAGTATCGAACATAAATGTGGAACGAGCATCTGATGGTACTTACAAGGTACATAATTCCGTCGGGTAGTTTAGAGATCTTGCTGTTTATACGCCACTTGGGCGAACCGCCGCTATCTATTCGTAACCATTGTGTTTTTACTATTCAACTAGTTGAGTCTCTGCTTTTCTGCGCCAAGACAACACTTCTCAGTGAATTTCGCATGAACGTCGTAACGCACTATTATGATTTATATATTTACATTGTTCAGGTATTCTTCTCATCAGCGAAAGGCGGCTCGTCATGTCAAATCTACTTCATGACACTCAACAAGCCGGGTATGGCCAACTGGTGAAGTAATAGGTTGGAGTCAGGGTGAGGATTGAGAATGAATCGGATATCGAGGATATAACGAGCGACGAGGGACACTGCTCGGAAGCCTGATCTAGTCAGTCAGCCAGCCAGCCGGCGTCTTTCACGACGATGACGACAATGATGCTGACAATGTTGATAATGACATTTTGTTGTTTTTGTTGACGATGGCGCACCGGCTAAGTTGCATTCTGCAGCCTACGACGGCTCAGGCAGATGAGTAGTCGTCTCCGTCGACGTTTCGTCCAGGTTGTTAAACCAGTTTCGAGTCCAGGTGTCGCCGGCGCGGTGTCATAGAAGCTTAGTCCGTTTTTCCCTATCCTCTAAAAGGTGTAACAATATATATAACTATATGGTACCAGCACTGTTCTTCTACCAAAACGGGAAAGATACAATTAAGGGATCGCACATCGTTGCGGGCTAACGTACGAATAACGAAACCGATAGACGTGTTAATTTGCTTTGGGAAGACACAGACATGGGTCTTGTACATGGATGGGTAGCAATGATTGTAGTAAGATAGTTGATAGCCGTATTAGTGATAGTAGTAGCGGTAGAAACAGTTGGTTTTTTGGGCTAGTAATAGCTTCTAAGGAGTAACTTCTATGGAGCACTGTCGACGAGGTGCGGCAGGTCAACCGATGTCGAGGAATGAGTCTAGCGTATAGAAACAAAACCACAACGAGGTAGAACAGCATTACATTGTATAGGAATGCTGTTATAATGAACGGACACATACGACTATACGAATGTATTATAAATGTGTGCGTGCGTGTGTGTTAGTGTGCATGTGGGACATTTGCGTGTGTGGCTTTGTGCTTACAGATGTACGCGTTAGCATAGAAGCAGGACATTCGGGTTAACCTGAACACTGATATAAATTTAGCGCATGAACAACAGGCCAATCAATAGGAAACAGTCAGTGAACAAGACAACAGGGAATAGCTGATCACCTTTTCGATGGAATTTGGGGAAGGCGGAATCATCAGGACCCGCGTCGGTTGTAGTCTCTCTGTAACTGTTCAGCGTATAGCTGCGCTCATTATTTTGTAGCAGAACAAGCTTAGGCCTGTCGTCCGTCGCCTGCCTTTACAGCGCCGCCTGGCAAAGGATTGGCGACCCAGCTGTGGGCCCAAACAAATACACAAACGCGCTTACCCTTGCTTGAAGTCTCCAGTCTGTCGGATCTAGTGGAAAATACTGGGTTTAGTTCGAATGTGATGTACAAGTATTACATAAAAAGTAACGGCGATAAACAATAATGGCGGCGGTAATGATGGAAAATGATGATATATTAATATGAGAAAGATGCAAAACAAACTAAATAATTCTATAA
Organism: Varroa destructor; assembly: GCF_002443255.2. Taxonomy (NCBI): domain Eukaryota; kingdom Metazoa; phylum Arthropoda; class Arachnida; order Mesostigmata; family Varroidae; genus Varroa; species Varroa destructor. The sequence goes on along the minus strand of NW_019211454.1, from coordinate 52,017,088 downwards.
TAATAACAACCATAACGAAAAAGGATGGCTATATCTAAGATTATATATTATAATGGTGTCAGCTATGTGCTGACTGATGATATGATATCATCGTGTGCGTGACTATTATTGATTATTACAGTCTATGTAAAGGTATGAACGCTCATAAGAGATGGCATCAAATTGTGTGGCTCTGGGAAAAGACAAGGTGCGGATATGGTAAGAATCTAAATGAAATAAAAAGCCAGACAACAGCAAAGAGAGATTTTTCAAAAAGCAACATAAAGGCGTAATAACGTTTACGTGCGTCCACGTAACTCTGTTTACATCTTGCATTGTGTAACGCCCTACCTATGCAGCAGCTGCAGACTCAGAAGACGCAACTTGCGTTGTCATCGCCTATTATGTGTGGTGTAATTGCGGCGTAGTACGCGACCGACCACTATTAAGAACTTAATAGCAAAATAAGACAAAAGATGATATAAGAGAAATATAGGAACACGAACAGGGAGCAAACAAAGAGAACATAATCATAAAAGAAACGTAAATACACAGAAAAATTTAACGAAACGCCGGAAGAGACAGTGAAGAACAAAGATGCTTGCGTCACATCGAACATTTCGAAGAGGCAAGTAACGGAGGAGACGACTATAGCGACGAGGATGAATAAAATATTATATAATAACAAAAAACTAATTATAATATTGATTATTATAATAAGTCTGTAGTGCCAACCTGCCACCGCGGCCCCGCCCAGGCCACTGTCTGCCCGGCTCGGGTCTGAACACAACAATAATATAGCAGCCCTATAACATCAACAATTAGTACTATTGCTACCATATATACGCGTTCCGTGTCTTGACAACAAGCTTTTAATCAAGAGAACGCGAGAGAGTGGTGCACGAGAGAGAGCGAAGGAAATCGTATAGATATATGGAAAATAGAGCACGAATAGAGTGAGCTGTCATATGGAGGTAGAGGAGGCATTGCATGCGAACGACAACGTCGGCTCGTTACTATATAATAAAAATAAGACCGAAGTGACGAAACGAGCCGCGAGAGACTAAGGGTTACCACAAAAGGTCACATTATCGATATCAGCAACGGGAAGGAGTTTTGACATGAACAAGAAGCCGATAACGTCGTGCGAACAATTGACTGGCTACTAAATTGAGAAATACTTAGATCGACAACGGGTACGAGAAAATGGAGGTGACGAAAAAAAGGAAGGGATCGTGTATTTTTCTAGCCATTCGAAACAAAACATGCTGTGGTTTGCCATATAATGACCACATAAATACAATGCAAAATATATGGGTCGATGTCTGTAACAAGGAACCCAGTGAAATAACGATACTAACAAACAGTGACAAACCATTATCGTAATGCTATATATCGTCTCTAACTTATTATAGAGATAGCTTATTAACAAAGATGACGAAGGATGAACGAATGGTAATATGCACGAAGATCGATGACAACAAATTTCAACCACTGCAAGAACTGTAAAACGAACAAGAATTTAGATAACAAAAGTGCAATAACAATTATAGCGAAAGATCGGTCCTTTCCTCAATTTATTCATTAACTACGTTGAATAGATAGAAAACCTACCATCTCACTAGTGATCAGGAAAGCCCCATACCCCCATTTCAGACCATAAAAGACTGTTAATAGTAGTAATGGCACGAACATAAAGGGAAACTAACAAAAACCGGAGGTGACGTTAATATGTAGACGCTAATGAAAGATAATGGGTACGATGGTATACGAATCAACAACGTAAATAACTTCAAGGATAATTGCGTAATAACTTTGTGTCCACGGTGAATAGACGGTTGTACATCAGCGATATTTATAGTAGAAACAATGATAAAATTTGAACAGTGACCACAATGAAGTCATGTTTTGAATTTGAACGAGGCACGAAATAGTTGGCTATGGCGGTGCAGGGAACGATTGCAGCCCAAGAATGAATGAGGTCTGCGTAAACCTACAGTAGGCTTTAGTTTCAAGTTGATAATTATGATGGCCCTTAAGGCTAAGATAATTGAGTAATCTAAGGCTGCTAAAACGTTCCCCGCCCAACTTACCGAGGGCGTGATTTCGTTTTCCCGGCAAACAGCATCGGTCGGTCCTGCTTTCTAACGGACAACAGAAGTTAGGCGTCCACCAGGAATGACCAAGGGAACAACCTGGTGTTTATTAGAAGAAAAACAAAAAATAACGAGTCAGATGGTATTCCAGTAATCCGCGTGCGTGCCTCGGCCGCCGAAACGAAACAGAAACATAGTGACTTGATTTGCCTCTCTCTCGTAATTACTTTGGTCGTTTGGGGCACTTTGTCACTTGCTGACATTTTCGGTTTTAAAAAAAAAAAAGACGAAAATAGAAAAATATACGCAAATGAAAAAAAATGCGAAAATGCGCTTAAGACGCACCGGAAACGGCGGGCGAAGGGCGGGCGCGCGAAGCTTTAAAAACCTAAAGCTGTCACAAGTAATGATAATAAACATAATTAAAGATTATTATTACCATACCGATGATGATACTGATACGATGATTATAATTATTATATAATGATTACAGAAAATCTAGTAAAATATTGATATATTGTGCAGCGTATTTATACAGAAACGCGTATAACGTGATAACAGAAGCGAAAGCAATGGTGACAAACTAATAAGCAACAAAAAAAAACACGGACAGCAACAATGGTACAGACGAGGGAAACAATTAAGGACAACAGGAAAAGAAGTTTCGCGCCGAACTTGAGGGTGGTACCATCGATGTGTATGGAAAGAGCGATTTTCGACTTGAAAGACGAAAAAATGCTAAAGCGATGTTTTTTGTGTTCTTTCTTAGTTTACACCTCACGGTTTCATATGTAGAAACAAAAAAAAAAAGACGATTTTTATAAGAAGATAAACAAATGCAAGAGCAGAACTTATATTACCTTAAATAAACTAAGCTAAGTATAATGAGCGTAAGTATACGAAGGTGTCTTTCTTGCGCGAGATAAGGCTTTTGCCATGCACGTATTGCCTGTGCTCGATGCTTGTTGAGATGGTTTTCATACGGGTTACCTTTTTCAGTTTCTCAATCTCGCATCAAATGGCTTCATCTATATTGTTAAAAAACATAAATCTAATGTGATGCTTTTTAAGAAGAGCCTCGCAATAAAAAAGACGCCCAGTTTTTAACTTTAACATACACGAATATATAATTCTACAACATATTTAAAACCATTGTAAATAATAAACACTATTTTTTTGTTTCGTATATATATATATCTATCTGTCTAAACACAGTTGTAGGTCTGGCTTTGTCAGATTCTCTAACGTGATACCTTTCGATATCTCATTGTGGAAAACATTAACCTTAATACTTATTAGACCATTTTATGAAGATCGTGGTCGGTGGCCACTGAAATGACGTTTTTTGGCCAGATGTTCGTTCGATTAACTCATTACGTAATCCATCACTGATAGATGACATAGATAAGAAGCATACCTGTGTTATCTTCTGTGCTTCCAATGTTTTTTCTAAATTCATTGGACGATACATCGTTCGCTATTCTATTCCTCAGAATTATTATATTCCACCGTAAATTAAACCAATTTTAATATATCTAATATCGCAAAATGCAACGATTACATGTTACATGAAAATGTTACGTTAACACACTTTTTGGAGTTGGTTTCAAATTTAAAATGGTGAGAGTGGAAAAGCGAGAGAGAGTTCTCCAAATAGCGTATCACATGGGCTGTTTTTTGTGATCCCTACCGTCTCATCCTTATATTATTAATTTTCGATCAAAAGGCAAAGCTAAATAACCTCGTGATCGCCCCGCTTATAACTGTCTATGTCCGCTTACTTCAGAAGCCTCACCACAAGACAATGACTGTCTCGTGTGTCAGCGCTCGGTTAACCTCCGTCCCGCTATCCCGAGTTTCTTCGACCGGTCGCGCTCGCTGACCGCCACCCATCTGCTTTCAGCATTCATAGTGAGACAAATGCGTCAAGGGGAAAAGGAAGAGATAAAAAGATTCCAAGTTTATTTCTCCATACGGCCTCCGTCTATAGCCAGGCCTGTGCCAATGGCCGAGGAAGCTGCCGCCGATTTCCTTCACCTCGAAATTTTAATTAACCGCCGCATCACCACGTCTCCGTTTCCCACTCCCACCTGCCTTTGGTGAATCTTTGTCGTACGTATGGTGGCGGTGGCCGTCGTGTTGGTCTATATGTGTGTAACAATAAAGGAGACTACGTCATCGCTTGACAGTACCGTAACGCCAGCAATATGGCGAAAAAAGAAAAAGAGGATCATGAGAAGGGAAAGTTATTAATTTTTGAAACCCACAGCGACGACAACGACGACACTGCCAGGATTAAATTCTCCTCTATTATAGAAGCCTCATTACTTTTCATTGTCGAAACAAGGTGAAGGTGGGGGGCGGGAGGCGGTGGGGTCAGACGTATATGAATGGTTACTGGTTAAATCGACCTCGTATTTCCCGCTAGCGAGTCGAGCAACATAAAAGCGCGCCGACGATTTTGAGAAAACAAAATACCTCTCATGTGATTGGAGCGAATCTAGCGCGTGACAAAATGTCATACGTTAGCAGTGGCTATAAAAGGCTATCCCCGTTAAGAGATACTTAGCGAAACGAGCTAAAAGAACTAGGTAGACGCCTCAATCGTATACTATGTTTCTATAACTGCAGTTACGAAATGAAGCATACCGGGCCCACACAGTACGTTTTCTATTGACGTTAGCATATGTACGTGGTGTGTGTATGATTCGTCGCTTCGTACTCGTTCTTCACGAGCTATATGACATCCCTGTAAACTTTTTAATTGTTAAACAATGCAAAACTCTTCGTTGCAAATCGAAGACACCGCAGAAATAACAATGAGATTTAGTCTTCTCATTATAATATGTGCAGATTCGCCTCCAGCTTGTCGGTGATCCAGTGGTCGGCTCGAGTTCCACTAAGACCCACGCGTACATTCTATAAAATATGGGCCAAGTTCTTTAATACGTGTAAGTCTCTTCTGAATTATGTTTTAAACAGATAAACTTAATAAGTAATGTAATAGTGAGATTGTATTATGGAGCAAGTATAGTTACGTCGGCCTGTTTACGATCGTATTTCAAGTGAAACGTTAATGGGCCTTCCATAGGATCAGAAGGTCGACGCGCAGCGAACTTGATCGTTGTTGTGCACTCGCATGTACTATCAGCTCCATACTCTTAGATGGGCAAAACCTATTGAAAGGAATAAAAAATGAGCTAGGAGTTACCATAACAGAAAGACGAATCGAAGACAAAACGGTAGCTCAGTTACCGAAGACTAAATGCAAATGAACTTCTAAGCATCTGTTGATAATTGTTTCAAAACCGATCTAATCTATCAGGGCAGAATGTCTGATTTATTGTCCAAATCGAGACACAGACTCACCAGTCAAATCATGTATCTATCCGTTTATGTTTTTTAACGATCTGCACGCGATATCGATTCTGTTCAACTTATTATTAGTGAAATACCTTAACTGACAATAGTTTTATCGCCAGTCAGATTGATCAGCTTGACGACCTACTTAACGGCAAGTTACTTACTTAACTGAAGACGTTTTAAGCACTTTGATCTATTGTACAAATGAATATTTTCATCAACTAGGCTCGTTTTCCGAGCAAAATCATGCCAATACGAACGGCGATTGTGGGTGGTGATCAGTTGCCGCTAATTTGTGCTAGCTACGATACTACCCCGGTGTTGTACGTCATTTTCGCCCAGGACGAATGAAGGGAACAGCCAAAACAAGTGCACTAAGTCTTAGGAACATAACAAGTCTGGCTGGATTTAACGGTCCGCAAAAAGCATTCCTTCTCGATGTCGAAACGTACACTGAATCTGTTTTAAGCTCTTGCTTGTTTCATTTAAACCTCGTGGCCGGTCTTCACCAAGGCGTCATTTGCGTGTTCGTGGCTGATTACAGCACCGTATCCGTGTCGATTTCGCCGGGTCTGTATCTGCCCAGTTCAAACATCTAGCTGCTATCGAATAACGAACGCCACTATAGGGTACTGTCGTCATCAGCGTCATTATCATTGAACGGAACAATTATGCCACAATTAAAGATTATTATCACGAGATGAGCGGGGGCCAAGCGTCAAGTACATACAGCCAGCACTGTCTGTTGCTTAATCTCTCTGCGCCTATGTGTGCGTGTGTATGTAAGTATCTAAAACAAGAGAAGGTAGCGTATTCTTGAGTCTGCCGTCTCAGTTTGCTGATCCAGAACGAAGAACTTTTACTACGTTCGCATGCAACTTTCGAATGAACGAACGGACAGACTCTCGTCGTGAACGCCGCTGCTGCTGCTGTTGTTGTCGTCGACTATAGTGAACCCGATTGGAGTTCCTCAAGGTGACGGCAGCGGCGGTGGTAATGGAAGTTGTAGTTGTCTGAGGGAGGCCGGGCGTCAGGGCCTGGCTCAGGGTAACGTTATTGAGGTGCACACGGCTAGTTTGATCCAAATGTTTGCTTCGATTCACTGGGTCAATAATCGAGAACAAGCTGCAATAGGCTTCTGTATAGAACGCGAGAGTCTGCACGTGCCCACGAAAACATCGCCGACACGATAACTACATCGTCGAAATAGCGAAGATAATTTACTCTACGGTACGATAACATACTAAGAAATTCCAAATGACGGAGTCGATGTTTAATCGTTGTTAGAAATAATTGTCGTCCGTCTGCGAAGCGAGAGGCAGCGTCGATTCGTGCTGGTGAATTGGTAATATCTGGTGTAGGTCTCATGCGGTAGCTGTGAACACTGCCCTTCTTCAACCAGTTTCTGCTGGAGGGTTGGCCATCTCCTCGTTCTTCGCCTCCGAGACTATAATGAAATTCGTATTTTTAACTCGTCCAGTTAGAGGATACAAGGGTTTGATCTCACTGAACGAGGACGAAATTAGTAATAATCGTGGCTCTCGTCCGCAGGATATTCGAATATAGCGGACTATTCCGATATAGGGTCATCAGCCGGTCAAAACGACTCAATATTCACTGAAGTCCAACATGTAGCCCTTTAAGGATTGTTGAAATTTTTTCTTTTGGCATGACTTGCAGCATAGGGCGCGTTAGAGTGTAATGTTATCAGAATGTTTCGAATCAACCATTGTTAAAATATGCGCGAACAGAAATTCTTATTTACTCATTACCTTCGCAGTTCAGTTGGATTGTACGCCGCGATACCGGAAGATAATTATGTTGTCGCCATGTTGCGTCACTGTTCTAAAAAGACTAAAAGCGAAATTTTTTTTACCCATTCAGTATCGATCGATCACTAGATGCAAAAAATACTATGTATCATCGTTTGTGATTGCCAATGGCCTACGTTGGATACGTTAATAGATAAAGATTCGAAGTACCTCCGAGGCTTTGATGGGAGTCTAGTCGCTCACATTAACGATAAATTAGCTTAAGACTCTGGCGAGGCGTAATTGAAGCTAGCTGGCAGTAAGTCTTCGAAAATATCCTCTTTCAAAAAAAGATCGTTAGGTCGTTTCGATTATGGCGTGATTTTACAGCCAGTGCGCATGATACGATATATTCGCTACCGATGATGTTAGTGTATGAGCAATTTTTTAATTATGTTCTTTTATATAATTGAGACAAGACCCGTGAGTGAGTGTATAATCTATCGCGTGCGATGCGACACCCTATAGCACCCAAGAGTAGTAACGCTGATATCTTGTGACCCTTTGCTGTTATGGCAATCTCTGGTGGCGGTGGTTTCCGTAAAGACCTTGTTAAAATCCAGAACAAATATATATGGGAGATATGGGTTAGTGCCAAGATTGATAGTGAAACGAAATCCTGCCAACTTACGTAAGATTTTTAGCAGTGATTGAATCGTACGAGTCACGAAAGCCATTTTCTACGGTACACGTATTTTATTTGCACCTCTTGTAGCAATGAGCGCTAGTTAGCAGACTGTCATTCATTATCTACTCTCTCATAGGTAAACTTCTGGCAGCCATATGTACTCCACGTATTCAACGTGTATATATATATGCGTAGATATATTTGTGCAGGCTATGCCAAAGGCGGCCGTAAGCCGGAGCAGTTGACTAGTTGGGTCTGACACCGCCGCCAGCATCGCCACTACAATAGACTCTCCGTGTCCAAAGGTCGAACGCCTAAAACTAAGGTTATGTTTTCGATGGATTCCGGGTCTTGGTCCGCTCTTGCTGGCGCGTTGCGGAGGTGTAGAAGGCAGGCCGTTGGCTTTGCCGCTCGGTCCGTCGGTAGCAGCATCAACGTATCAGGCAGGCAACTGAGGTATTATAAAAATGTCACCTTCCCCCTGCATCACTATTTACAACCTTTTCTTCGCGTTCTCTTCCTACATACTGCTGTTTAAAGATCACATGAAGGTCGTGGTCGCTACAGCCGGCCATTCTATCGTTGTCGTCATCAAGCGAGAAAAAAAACTAAGGAAAAAGGCCAAACTTTTCGTTGCTTCAACAGGAGAAGAAGCCGTCGTGCTAGCAGTCGCTTTCGTGGTGGCAGTAGTACAATCTGGCGAAGTGAAGCCAGAACAGCGGGCGTACATTTCGCGGCGTGGTTTCGGTGTGGCTTAGCGGCAAGTAAACACCCGCATATTGGGTATCATCTGAACATTTAGCTACGGTTGCAATTTACCGCCACGACGGTGCGTCATTAAAGATCGCCCGTAGATCGCGCAGGCCGCGGTCTAGGGACGCTGCGCCTGCGTCGTAGCTCTCGCGCGCGTGAAAGAGAAAGAAAGAGAGGAAAAGCTAAACGTGCGGAAATGTGCGCTGGCGTGCGAAGAGGCGCCGGTCGCCCATCCGCGGTAAGCGGGAGGTGTTGGTTGGTAGTAGTACTCGAACTACTCTAAATGGTCCAATAGGTGGATTTTGCCTCAGTCAACCAGAGCGACTCGCCTGTGTGGGCTTTGAGATTGAATCGAACGGCCAAAGCGTTGACCGTTTTAAAGGGATGGGGGAAACCCGGGAGATGCAGGGGCAGGGGAACGACGGGTGAGGGAGAAGACGATCTCTAGGCGATCTAGAAAACATCATTTTATTCTTGCTCCCGCACTGAACCGTATAACTATGAACTGTCTGATAACAAGACGGAATTGTTAACGATTTTAGAATTACGAAGTCAAAAACGAGCCTGGCAGGGGTGTTGAACAGGTTCATATAGTAGTTTACCTGAAACATCAATTTCTTAGAACTAACACCCCATAAACATATCAGCTGTCTTCCATAGATCGTTGTTTCTGGCTAGTTCTCAGGACGTGTTCACCCCATTCAAGGTGAATGATCTTGAAAATATTTTGTACTTTCTTCTATATATATAATAGCTGCATAAGCATAATGGACAATCGGCAGGTTTTGATTATAGCAGTATTTTTTCGTTTGCTTAAAGATTCGTTATATGTAGCTGAGGTTGATTTTGATGTGTAAAAAACACCCGATACTATCGGCTCACTGGCTGAGTTATATGCAGATAACGCGGATTACCATAGGCTCATAGTCATCATCACCGTGCTATAACATATAGATATGTCTATTTTGAGCTGGCTACATAATAATAGCCATCAAACATAAAAGCTAGCGTGGTTTCAGAAACAAGGAATACATACAAGACCATCTGCTGTTTTTCGTATACGTTACATATTTAGACCTTCGAAGTCGCATTGAACCGCTTCAATAAGGATTATTATTTGCCAATATCCTCGATCTAATGCTAGCATGTATGACGACATTAACTACAGGCGTTAAAGAGGAATCAAGGTTAGGACGCGCCTGGTACTTTGTTAAAGTTGGGCAAAATACAAAAACATAAATAGGGGCAGACATGTATAAGATCTATAAAAAGCGTATCAATAGCGATTGTTTTCGGGGCCAAACCTGATACAAGTTTGGTACTTTCGACTATGAGAATTACCGACTAATAAAGGTATACAATTTGCTCTGATTGACACGACCTCAGTGGAGATGGTTGTTATACTAAGCCTGTCTGGTAACCGACAGGTCAGATGATCTGAAGTTTACATATGTCAACGAGGTTCTGACGAATTGTTGGCTGCCGTTAGGAAATGACATCAGTAATTATATGACGTGATAATGAAGGTTCTTTTTTTTCCGTCTCTTCAACGATGATCTGCGTTACAACACTATGTTATGATCAACCCGAACTTTCCTAAAGAAATCTTTGCGTTGTCTTTTTGCGCTAGGAGTTGCGCCGCGCGGTTAACAGCCTAAGGGTAGGTCGAGTCCCGCACTTGATCCGGAAAAGGCGTCTCGAGTAGACTGAACAGGAACCCCATTACGCCGTAGCTACCCCACTTTTTGTGCCTCAGCTTGTTGGTCCTACCTTTGATGCGTTCTTCAAGCGCCGAAAGTGATTACACTTGATCCGAATTCTGGGAATTCGCGGCACAACGAAGATACAGGATTTCTTTCCGCTTTTTGGTGCCTAATGTAGAAATGAAACTTTGAGCATACGCGACGAATTGTTCCTGACGTCACTAATTCAACAATTAAGGAAAGACACATCGTTGATGTACATTGTATAGTGTTTATAAACAATCTTTTTGTTTCATTAGATTGGATGTACTCATTTAAATATTAAAGCATAAGACATTCGATGAGAATGTTTTCCGTTGTGAACAGCGTGACAAACATTCAAGTTAAGCAGGCCAACGCCAACTGATAACACAAATACTGATTTCCGCAATAACACTAACAACAACTAAACGTATTAGCATAGTATATATAATTAGAGTTACTTTGAAAAGGCAGTCGACCCAACACCATCACAGTCCGTACAGGCTCTAAATTGGGCTTCGGCAATAAAAATCATAAGTTATTACTTAATATATTAAGATATCTTTGAAGTTGTCAAATCATTTATGCTTGAGCCAGCCTAGATCGAACTTAGTTCAACTTCAATGAACAAATTTGTAAAGGGGCATCTTGACAATGTACGCTTATTTGACCTGTTTTGTCCCTTGGCAACAAGTAAAACATTGTCGACCGCGTTCCTTTTAAAAGAAAAAATCGTACTGATTTGTGTTAGGCACGGAGCTGAAATTTCTCAGTACCGATATTTGCCTAAGGGGCATCTCATGGAGCGTTTCAAGCATATTTCAGACAAAAGTTTTTCATAAAATTTACGCTGCTCGATTTATGTAATTAGTTATTTTGAAGTCGATCCCGCTGCCGTCGCCACCGTGGCAGTCTGTATAGACTCTAAGTTCGATTTTAACAAAACTTATCACGCACAGGCAATTGCAATTACAGTTACTATTTTAACAGCAGAATATTACGTAGCTCAGGCTGATGAGACGCCCGGACGAATCCTCCAACCAAATAGGTAAAGCTCAGCCTTCGAATGTGTTCCGAGTCAGCTATCACTGACGATCAGCTGAACTAACTTGCACCTGAAACGCTGTAGCTGATAGAATCACTACAGAGGGTCATGCTTATACAAAAGTTAAGGACGCACGAAGCCATCTCATCTAAGCCTACTGTCTATCATGAACGAGCCATAGAAGTGGGTTGACGACAATGCACTTATTCGATGCTGAACAGCCTAAATACACGGGTTGTAACGGAAATTGCGCGACAAATCAGGACGAAAAAGCGGCCTTTTCCCCAGACGGTATTTCCAAAGCCATTGACTGGCCTACAGTAAAAACTTTCTTGTTTTTTTGTTAATTTAACAGACCTGACGAATAGATATCAAAATAGCAATCTTGCTTGTATCTTAGTGATGGCGGGAACCATCCTTTCCTATAGATAATTATAAAATACAGCCGAAGTTGATTGGAAGCGAGAACTAGATCGGACGCTGTAGAATAATTAGAAATATTCAAACTGTAATAAGACGATTTAAGGTATTGGATTTTTGCAAGAACTTAAATACGTGTATAGGTACGCCAGCATTCGATATTCGCTACTGGGGCAAAATGCAAATCAATTGGCGTTAATTTCACGAGATGACCTCTCTCGCAAACCGCAGTCGTGTTAGCCATATTGAATTAGGAGGACCCACTCATCCTCCAACATACAAATGACCTTCAAACGTCCTGGAGTCAGTCTGTAAGACATTCATCCAATGGAGCTATTAGGTGCACAACATTTTAAACTGTTCTACTAATAAGTGCGTGACGATAAAGGATTCATTTATACGAATATAGGTACATTTGCTGGAACTACTGGTTCCTGTAGAAATATCCATCTTATTTCTACCAGCATAGTTCAACATGCGCACGTTAATTTGAGTCGTGTAATAACGGAGCGCACGTATGTGTGTCAAATCGTTGTACGCCGTTGCCCAAATACTGACGAGTGGTAACTTTGATTCTGCTCAAACACCTCATAAACCGTCCGATTTGTTACGTCTTCCTTATTTTGTAATAGTTGTAATACAACATCAGCCCGGAGTGAAATCGTTAGCTAAATGTTCTACAATATTATAGGAGTACATATGCATATATATTACTTTTTTCTTTCTTCTTCTATGTGAACTGGAATTGAATATGGCAGCTGCAATATCACAGTTTTTTTTGCCGGTTCTTCTTTCAGAGTAACTTTGCTTTTTCTTTCTTGGAAAGTAGTATTTATACACAGTATAATATTGTTTTATTTCTTTCTCTAATTATGCTTAAAATGTAACATATGTCCTTAGCTTGGGGATAAAACGTGGCATATAGTCTTCATATTGGGGCTGTCATTCCAAGGGATCAACCTGCGCTTTGTGGGTTTCGGCTGGGTATTAATGTGGGCCAAATTATACCTTTTGGATTGTCCCTATAGTAAAATCTCGTGATTCAGATCTGGGATGATTCGATATACAGGGATTAGAAGCTGCAAGTCAGCCGCGGATTAAGAACCTCTATATATTGTAAGTTAGGCTCGCATTAGCAACGTCTGACTTTCTCAGTCGGAGTTTTAGCCGTCTAAGCTATCGGGTTATTATAAAGTACGACCTATAACCCTAACATAACTGTTCATAAAACTATGCTCAACTGCTTTTCTGAAGAGCGCTCTTAACGGAATACGATTTGAGGTTTTCTCGGGGCGACGCGCACGTATCGACGCCCAAATATCGTCCGCGACGGGTGTTTCTGCGCCTAATGCAGATTATAAGAGCATGCGACAAGTCCACCACCCGAAAAAAGTCGACTAATGCTGTACTTCTCAGTCGGATAGAAAGCATCCGAGATCTGATTCTGATGAGGCACGATAGAAACGAACTTTTTGTTTCCGTTGTTCCATTTCGATTGTGAGAGTCCTTCTGGCGTCGTGCCGTATGTCGTCTTCGTCTGATTGCTTGTTTTCTCAGCCACCGGGTGGGACGATCCGAGCTTGACGACGATTTTCGCTCTGGTACTGAATACTGGTAGCTGACTTCTTGGATGCTTCGAGAGTAGGGATAAATAACTATTACAAGACTGGTTTGAGAACGTAATTCGGCCCATATTCTACTGTGTACTAGTAGATGGATAACTACGGATGGAAAACAGCGAATCTCATAATCGGTCTGCAAATGAAGAAACGATGATAAGTGTCTGCTCGGATGTAGATTCTTCACTTTATGATGATCTCTTGCGTAAATAACAAGGTAAATTTCACGGCTTTTTCTGATGGGACAAAGTAACTCTTCTAAAAGTACACCCGCAGAGCGTAGTTGTTACTTTAGCCAATGATGATAAATGAGTAGGTGCGTCAAAATTTCTCCAGAACATCTATTCTCAACACGTCCAAGCATTCAGCTTGACCATCAAGTTAACAAAGAACTTACTAAATGCTCCTCTAATCACATCTAGGCAACGTACATTGAAAATAATCTTGCACAAGACGTCTAGCGTTCTGTAAGCTTCGTATTTTTCTAACGCAGTCAGCCAAGTCCTAAGCCCAAGGTCCATTGACTAATCCAGTTCGTCCTGTTCATGCACATCGGCACGGCTACACGCTCAATGGTTCCTGCAGGCATCCCTTAACAGGCAGGCAAGTGACAATTAGAAACGGGTTGCGGCATCACCAGCAGCCTGTGACTTTTTCGTCATATGTCTTTCTAGGCGCGGATGTTCTGTTCATTGATGTGTTTGTGTGGCAGTGAACCGCGAATCGCCTATGCTTGCATCTAGTTGAGCCAGAAGATTCTACTTTGTCTACGCTGAACCACGAAAAAGCAGCCGGACAGGCAGCAGAACAACAGCAGCAACAATGACGACGACAACAACAAAGAGGATAGCCTTTGGGTGGAGCTGGTTAGGTCGGTCCTTCTAATAGTCTTCACTGTTCCACGACGACCTGGATTGCGCTTTGGTCGTCAAACATTAAGATCTGAATACCTGCTCTCTGTTGCTTCAATTGTCGCATCACTCTGTTACGAGGAGCGGCCATAGCTTGGGACAAAGCCCAAAGTTCTGCTACCTCGAATGAATGCATTCTAATTCCAAGTCTAATGTTATAGCCTTTCATATAGCTTTAAAGTATAAATTTAACAGGAACAGCTTTTAGGCCAGGACCGGATCGTGGCACACACTGACGAACCAAATGTTGTATTCATAATATTAGTGACGGTCTTAGATGCCAGTAACAAGACAGGCTGCAAAGGAATCTATCTGAAAGGTTGGTATTTTTGTGTGTGTCGATCGGTAGAATAGTAATACTACTAACAATACTTGGTGTTCAGTAAAATGTTCAGTAAAAAAAAAAAAAAAAAAAAAGAAAAAAAAAGAAAAAAACGATCTTACGCACAACTAGAACTTTCGAACGAGTTAAGATTCCTGTTCACTTTCACAGGGGATTAACTTTCAGCGGAAAAAAATCACCAAGTCAAAATTGTCGTTATCGTAGCTTCCAAATATCTAAATTGTAATACATATCTACAGTATTTCATTTCCAAAGTTCCTAAAATATGGAAATAAGTTATCACAGAGATCCTACACAATAGTACAATCGTGATGAACAGGTGGTCTATTGGCAACATGTGCCTATGAGGCCTTCTACAGGCATCAAGGCATTATCGATGTCAGTGGCTTGGGGGCAATGTTTCGATTAAGTTTGGTCAGTTCCACACAGCAGTCATTCCATGCGCGACATGATCAACACACCTCAATTCAATGGTGAAACCTTTGCTTCGCGGCAGAAACGGGAGCGTCGTAATTCCATTGCGTATTCTCTACTTGCAAGATATTACAGGTATTTTTTAATGTCATTAATTTCGTTCATCTTGGATATTAATATGGTTTTAGGTAGGTGAAGGCTCATTTTGCGAGGTCTTTATTTAGGTAAATAAAGAAGTATATTGACTTGAAGAACTTGATCTCTAATTTTATAAAGCGACATTTATCGTTAGCTATTATCGTTACTAATAAAATTGATCTATATTTAAAAATCTCAAATATAATAGACGAGACACAGGGCTCAAAATTTCTCGAAAAGAACAGTGAACAAGAAAATAAATGTTTTGAGTTTAATTGATGACATTATAGGACAGAAATATTACCAACATTGTTAGGAAACCCCTTATACTCTATATTCTATAAACCTTATACTCTATAAACTTTATAAATATTCGGATCACAGTAACCAATCTCTCACTTTTGGCGATCGAAAGTGTAATTTGATTAATTGATGTAAAAAAAAAAATGACTTTGGTGCAGCATGACCTTCTAGCTTCAAATGATGTTACTTCATAATACTTCACGACACTTTACGTTTGTCTGAAATGCATTTAAAATCTGAGACTGATCACTAGTATGCGGGTCACTTGAACCTTCAGGGGGCGAGCTACAGTTTGCCATAGAAAGCTATGAAGTTTTACGAAGGAGCTTACGAATATAAATTCTACCTTGTTATTACAGAGAGGAAACACCTCGCCGTATAAAGCTTCTGTTCAGTACAGGTTCTATTGTTCTAGAAAATTGAACTCAAAATGATTTGAGAGAGGCTGAAATGTAGGAACGCGTTCTTGCCTTTGCTTTCACGCTATAGCAGTGACCCATTTTGTATCGAATAGTAACTTAGTAACTTGAAAAATAGATACCCTACGATCCATCGTAGACGTCCACACAACTGGATGTGCGCAGTCAAACGCAGAGGATATGATTATCTTAAAGCAAATGTACAGCTGTGAAACCTTATGACGTTTTGTGATGCAGGTGTTTTTTTTTGTTTCACCTCAGTCCTATGAGAGTTAATTCGTCGATTGAGACTGAAGTCTACTGTCCTGAATCGAAGTAGACGATGAACAAAAACTCGCATTAAGTAGCCAACCAGAGTAAGCAGACCTGAATCACTCCTATCGCATGACAACGCTCGACCTCGTAGAGTAACAATTACAACGGCAGAGACGCAGGAATGATAGCATAGGCTCCGTATTATTCAGTCAGTATCATCACTATATATATATATCAGTCTCTCTATCAGTACACTCGCCACAGATCATGATGTCCACAGACTGCCATGTTTCTCAAGATTTCGACAACTTCTTAATAGGAAAACTATATAATATTTAATCTGATGCCGCAATTGAGACTCGACAGGCTTTTGTACGGGAGCAAGGTAAATAATAACAGTAGGTGCTTCTATTAAAAATTATGTATGTAGAAAAGTATGAAAAATTATTGAATTAATTAGTCGTTGTCCTTGGTAGCGAGCTGATAATATCTAATGGCGACTGCGTGGGATATTACCTAAAGGTTAGACTTTTAAAGCTATTATAACTATTAAATTTGGAAATGTTCGTCACACATTTTCAAAATATAACTTCAATTAACTTAACTCGAATTTAGATAAATTAAATCAGATTAGATATTACAAATCTATTCATTTATAAATTAAGTCAGGATATTATTTGCTATATCCATGAACGACGCTGCGTTTTTTCAGTTCATATAACGTCTTTTGGCGGCCCAGGGGCTAAATCGTGCTTTCTAATCTACTAATAAGCCTGCATATACTTTATCGTTACCGAACAGACGGGACGGAATGATCAGCGGCTGACTTCGTTACAGAAGTCAATTCATTTACAGAAAAAGTTCAACAATTTTTCATTGACAAATTTTTCTGTAGCTTTGAAAACTTAGTAGTACGATATTAAAATGTCTCGTAATGAGCAATGTAAGAAGGCGCATCGAGGCCGAGACCGAAACGACATGAGTATGCCGAATATTGATTTTCTATAAACTGGAGTAATTCCCGACTTGAAGTAATCGTACGACCTCTTACGTGACAAGACTTCGGTATTCGAGGTTTTGATTTCCTTGCTACTACGCATGCAGTTTATTATCCGTACACCGCAAGAGTCGGCACAATGCCCCCAGTAGCATGCACCGATAGTGGGAACGTGTACTCGTTACGTAGTCGATACACCACGCGCTCAACTCCCCAAAACATAGGGGTAAGTGGCTGCTAGCGCATGAAGTTAAGGCTAAGGATTCTAACAAAAGAAAATAGTGCGCCAATAGTGTTTGTCGTTTAGGGGGCTCTTGTGGTTGTTCATGGCTGGCGAATATCGTCCCTCTGCTAAAAAGACACGATTTAAGCAATGGTCTTGGGTTTACTTTGAGTATTAATGATTGGGATTGGTACAATACATCCCCGCCCTCCATCGACCGGTTCGCCACTGAAATCCACCATTGATTGCAGAAGTGCAACAGACTTTCAAGCTAGATGCATGATGACGCCGTGTGTACTATAGAAATAGTATGTGTTCTAAGCCGCAAGCCTGGCGTCGCAAAAGCAACACGATTTTGCGTAGCTCTCACTAACCGGCCAAGATTTGCTTCTAATGCTGCTGCTGCTGCTGCCGCTCGCATCCTGAAGCTTCTTGGTCTCTACTTAGCGTCAGCTTCCTTGTTTGGCCGGCGCTGTCCTTTGGCCCTTTTACATCGCCGTGCATGCGTGTGTATGAATGTGCATCGCGCATTCTCTCTACGGAGCTTCATTCTCTTCGAAGCTTCACAATGCCGACACCTGGACGTCCACAGACTCATGCTTGCTACCGCTGCTGCTTTCGGCCAAATAATGTATAGGATGCGAAAAAGAAGGCATACACACATACACATATTATACGTTGCTGATGCGAATTTTGCGGCCGGCCACTGGCGATCACGGCGAAGAGCCTCACTGGCGGTCAGACACTTCTATCCATACGGTCTCGCATATATAGGCTATACTGCTCCTGTCACCATTGCGATTGAGCGCATCTACTGCTGCTGTGAAGAACACAGAGGCAGTTTGCCCGCGATAACCAGCAACAGAAAGTTGCAGTAGCAAACAGCGGCTACCGGAGCAGCAGCACCGAGCTTTGAATTCGACTTGAGTTGCTGCGCCGAAGACTAAAGGCGAAAGGACGCCGATAGCTCTAGGACTAACACTCAGGGATGCTCGGACAACACCGGCCAAAGCTGGCCACATAGTCCAGCCGGAGTTGGCGACTGTCTAAAACTGAATTAGAGAAGAAGCGCCGACTAAATATAATGGGAACGAATCAAATCAGAAACTTCGAAATGCATAGCGTGATGAGGAACTGAGAGACACCGCTAGCGACGAAGCGTACCAAGGCAAAGTTTGACGAAAAAAGAGAAAAGGAAAGAAAGACATGGAAGAAATCGACGAGAGAGGTTAGGATCTCTTGTCCAGGACTCTAGTAGATGGACGGATGGGCGATCAGACGATCAGCGGATTAGTGAAAAAAGATGCAGAATTTCATCGTGTTCGTCGTCATCGTCAACCTCACGAGAATATCACAAAGCAAACACGGTAGATCCGAGTGGCTCGCTAGCAAAGAGTGGCGATTGACCAAAATCAAAAGTGTAGCCTTTCTTACAGATATGTAAAAGCCGGTGAGTGCCGGTGGCCGAATTAAACGAACCTTTTAACTACGTCCTACCGAAGTGCGCTAGATGAACGCGCTTCACGTACAGGCCGCTCGTAGTATGCAAGCAGACATCTAGGAAATACAAAATACTGATAATAAAGGATGAGAAATAACTACCTATAATTAGTCATATTCTTACATCAGTAAAACAGTGCGATTTGGCCAAACAAATACAACACTATACAATGATACAACAACATAGTACATGCTTCAAATACGGAATTCAAGTTTTATTTTTACTAAGTTGCACTTACGTGAAACGTATACGAACGTCACCGAAATACACTGCAATTTGCATCATAGAAGGAATACTTGAATCAGAAGAAATGGCAAACTTTGTGCTAGCCGAAACCATATCCCAGCGCAAAGTTCCATCTATCTATATGGCAACGCCTCCGAGTTAAAAGATAAGCTTTTAAATCTGAACGCCAGTTGCTCAATGATTAGAAGCTTGTAAATATTATTATACCGAACACCTGGAATAATTCTTACTCAGGAAAATGTTGGCTGAGTGCAATGTTTTCTAGAGCAGATATCTATATATCAGCCATAACACGCTGGCCCGTATCCTAAGAGTAAGCTATCGTATATTTGTGCACGCCGACTGTGTTTTGCTATAACCTAAGAGCATTTGCTAGATAATAATGACAAATAAAGCACGACAGACATAACTTAGAAGATATAATCGTTTACCTAAAAAATTGAACAGATGAGGTCGCCTCCGCTTACCCGATAAATATCCATGAATACATAATAGCGTGCTCGTTTGAGAGAGCTTGCTGGCTCTGCTCCGTATAGTAGTATCATGTTTGATCTGAATGTCTGTCTAACCCAGAATCGCGTCGGCTGTCTTCTGATAACCGTCAGTCAACCATATGCCTTATATTGTAGTTCAAGTAGAAGCCAAGATCATCCGTCGGGCCCGGCCCCATCGAGTGCAGCAGGACAAGCTGGCCGACTGAGT
This sequence comes from Varroa destructor, assembly GCF_002443255.2. Taxonomy (NCBI): domain Eukaryota; kingdom Metazoa; phylum Arthropoda; class Arachnida; order Mesostigmata; family Varroidae; genus Varroa; species Varroa destructor. Next base: position 51,997,198 of record NW_019211454.1, on the reverse strand, counting down.
GGACACATAATCTCGAATAATGAAAACAACATTTCCTTTCGAGCCTATTTCTCTTATTCACTCAATAGGAGTTCAAGTGTTCGAAAAGGGATGAATTCCAACCCAAGAAATAGTCAGCCAACCAGGCCATTGTTTAGTGGCCTAGCGCGTGTATTGTTGCCTCTGTGTCTTGAACCAATGGTCTCCCGCTGCTTAGAACTGCACCCCGAGAAACTACCTGTCGAGGGATATGCCGCGCCCCCCAAAATCAGCTTCAATTTCAAGCTGATTCCTGCATAACTGGAGAGTCTCGAAGCTTGAGACGAAAAATACACTACTGTTCATCGCCAAGCTATGATATTGCCATACAGGCTTTGGAGTTCAAAGTAAGCGGATATTGTGGAGAGCGGTTGAAACCAAATGTTTTTACCAAAAAAAAAAAAGATCTGAGAGTCAGTTAGTGATATTAGGTAAACGGACCTGTATTAGCTCGAATCATCTTCTACACGTAAGACCAACGGCTTCTAGACTCTCTAATACTTCCGTGTAAATGCATGTTTCAATAAAAATAACCGCCCACAAAACAAACAGCGATTTAAATTGAAGTATGAAGGAAGGCCATGTGTATTGATTACAAAGCATTTAATCAAGTAAGTCTTTGGTATAAACGTATATATCATGTCTAAACGAACACATATCGCAATGACTCCAATTCAGCGACTGCCGTAAATCGTTTTTGTATACTTCAAGTTAGTTGTCATTGAGCCATTCTACTGATAAAAGTCGATGCCTGGCTCTCTACGATCACTTTCCGTACTATCTCCATATGCTACATTCTGCCATGTGACACTCTCCGCCAAAATGTGTTAGCTTCAGTTTTAGAGTATAATCTTCGATCTGTTGTTTCTATCTGCCGCGGTCCGTTCCCGTCGAGCGAAATCCATAGGTTTCAACCGCTCGGATCGAACCGCTCCATGCTTAAACCGCGGAAAGTGTAAATATTCTTGGCACAGGTGAACTAACACAAGGCAGTGGCGGCTGCTTATTTTCTTTTTTTTTCCCTCTCTGATCTATAAGCATCATCTTTTCAAAGTGTATTCCGAGTGCGGATACGCACACGAATGACGGCTAACTGTTTTGGGTCCCAGCGTCGTCATCACACACTGCACCATTATATATACCTCCGGAGGCAAACGATTCATGTGTGAGTCTAACTCGATGCTACCTCTCCGTACTCTTATTAGGCAGGCGTATGCTGTGAACGCGGATAACGTGCGAGTGCAACTTCTATCGCCTGCATGTTGAAACAGGCAGATAGCCAACAATGCAATTGCTTGGTATGCACCCCCGAACGAAACCACCCAGGTTCGCTGTGGTTGATGCTGCTGCCGCTATCGATGGTGCTCTTTGTTGATCTTCATTCGTCGATGCGGCGCTCACAGGTCGGCTCGGACAATCCCCACATCACAGGCTAACCCCCACACCTCCACACCCCACCTAGACCTCTGTAACTTTGCGGCGAGCAAGTACCTAGTTCCATGCATTGGTGTATTACTGACGTGCACATTAGCACAGCAACTCCAGCAGCAGCAAAAGAAAACAAGCACACACACTGGTACATCGATGTTGGGTACATTTACGATAAGATATGCTGTACCGCTATACGCTTGCATGCGTGTGTGTTTGGGCAAGAAGCTTGTGGACAGCTGAACTCGCCGTAGATGACTGGGTGTATTGATACGCCGTTCATGCAGTACCTATTCGGTTCAAGTCCACAATAACTCCTGTTTTCCTATTACTAGTTCTCCTTGTTCTTCTGAAGACCTTCGTTAGCCCTCGAGCGAAATACTATTTCATAACATTTGCTATGGGAACGGCTCGCGGACAGCTATATGGCTAGATGCACCGCATAAGATAAACACATGAAAATAGGCAACCTAACCTATATATTACATAATTAAATGAATGAGTGATTCAATACTAGAACTAGATGCGCGACGTGTTACCTCTAAGTATTATATATAGCAAACCCCAAACAAAGGAAGCCTTTAAAAGTTACGTTTGTTAATTATTGCACGTATTGCTTGGAACAGTAACAGCTATCGGGGTTATATTCGAACCCATAAAGCTAATCGGCATTATCACTACATAATAATGGAACAAGTATGTACTGGGTATAGTCATATCGCGGTGACACAAAGCTAGAATCCCTAGACACTCTGTCGGTGCGTTGAGTATGGCCGAGGAATCAGCGAGTTATGACCTTGTTCCCAGTCGTCAAAAGCCGTCAACCGGTTCCTACATGATTGCGCTTGTGTTTATGGTAGAAGCGGTTATTATTGTGGCATGGCCGACGAATCTAACGGCGAGACCAATATGGTGAAATCACAATTGACGAAAAGGGGGCCGGGCGTTTAGTGGAATAGTCCAGTGGCAAAGTTACTTACAGCTACGAAGCTAGAACTGATGTAGTAGAACTTCGTTGGGACAATTGACAACTCGCTGGCATATTACCGCTTTATCTGCTATAGCACTGCGGCCGCTTTTCCGCAGAGCGCAGCTGCTGCAGAGCGGGCCTCCTCTATCCCCTTTCTCGTCTAGCCGATACAGAATCCGTGCTATCTCTTACACCTTCCCTAGTTCGGTAGCACAATGACACTCTGGACATAGAATGAAATGGGCCGTACCAGAAGCTTTGAAATAGGCACAACTAAATACGTGAATCGATCAAATGAATTTTCGAAATATACGGAAGTTTTATAGAAGCTTTGTTGGTGGTTACATCTGTTGGTAAAATGTTACATTTCAACATATACTACAGCTGAATTGCAATGAGGACTAGTGCTATAAGGCTCTTCTGAACAGATACATTCGACTGTGGTCATGGAGGGTGCGGCTGTGCGGAGGAATATACGTTACTAGCTATAGGAATTTCAGACAAACTGACTAGAACGAAGTAGAACCGTTTCGTATATAGAACTTGTATGCGTTGGGAGCTTATGATGACCTCTCGCTATCGATGACGATAGTGCTATTGAATGAACTAAGCGAGTCAGTAAGCGGAGCACGTGAAAATCATTCTCGGTGACGTATAGGGTCTTTCTTGTACTAAATATAAAGTAATACATACGCTTACCGAGATCGTTTTGTGTTTTTATCGTGCTCAAATTGGCTCTCGAATCGAAAGAGATGCTTGTTGCACACTTCATATGCCTTCGTAGACTCAAAGCGAGAGTGGTGCTATAATCGGTTCCACCACCATCTCTGCATCTATAAGCGGCCTAGTGCCACTCTATTAGTTGTTCTCTGGTACAGTTCCACTGTTGTTGTTGCTGCTGCTGCTGCTGCTGTTTCCTCGGTACGATTTGTTTCTTTTTTCATTATCTTTATCTATGTGGTCATCTGTGCTATCTGTAGCGTAACCAGTAAATTCTGTTTTTTTTTTTTGCTGGTCTTGTCTTGTTTTAGAACTATTGTATATAGATCAGCTGTAGTCTAACATTCAATCGATAATGGTCACAACGTCGTCGTCGATCGTCGGCAGGCCGGGTTCGCTTTCTCCTCATATCTTCCCTATTTCGTTGTTGGTTCACTTTTTCAGAGTCTGGTGGGCGGATTCTCAGCCAAATACGAATGTGTTATAGTATCTACTAGAACATACAGTCGTATGCGCTGTCAGACACGAACTCGTTGCTCTGCGTAGCCACTAGCCCGTATTTTGCTTGTATTCGACTGTGTAACACCGTTTCTCGCCTGTCGTTTTTACAGGATACTCGCTACTGTTGTATGTATGCAGATATGCTTACACAGACATTTTACCTTTACCCGGACATGCAGTAGTATCTTTACAGCAACCGCCGCTCCCGTCGCCACTGTCGTCCCCGCGAGCGCTCGAAAGCTATTTGCAGACCTCTCTCTCTCCATCTACCATCCTCCTACTGCTTCTTTCCCTGGTTTTTCGATCTCTTTCTGATCTGTCTGACCGTCACTGATCGCACTAACGGCATGACAGGAAGTGACAAGTACCGGCGACATTGTTGCCGCCGCAGCCGCGCCAGAGATCTCACCAGCAGTGCCGTCACAACCAGCATCAGCATCAGAATCACTCACTCACTCACCCTGTGTCACTTGACGGAGCGCGCAGCTGCTTACAAATGACGTCTTGGTCTTATTCTCTAATCTATAAAGTTATATAGAGTCGTACTCAGATGCGGATCAACAGCCACATAGGACTCGTACAACTCGTATGTTCGGAGATATTGAAAATATCACAAAGTACTACGCCGTATAATGTGATTACAGTCACCATTACTTTTACTACTATTACCACCATTGCATGCTGATAATAGAGGTATTACATGTGCTGCTGCTGCTGCTGCTAGGGAAAGAAAACCCTGTCGGCAGAATACGCTGAAAGCACACAGCCATATCTCATCAAACAGGCAATATGGCCACACATCAGCAGGTACTATAATAAGGCGGTGAACCCCGAGGACGGAAGGCGACTGAGTAACAAGCAGACTGAGAGACGCGTTCGCGCATATGAACTTGCACCTATCTATTTCACACACACACACATTCGTAGAAGACACTTTCGCAGACAGCTTCGAATTAGACATCTCTACGAACGCCTTTGAGCAACATTGAACTCGGAAATTTATTTTAGACGACCGCACGTCAGGGCTGTGACTCTGCCGCAACAAATCCCAATGAAATAGACGAAGTAAAGCGTTTGTTGACGCCACTGTGGTAGTTGTTTTTGTTGTTGTTACTGTCGATGCTTGTGTCATCAGACAACGCTACAGACGCCGTGACCAGAAAGACGATGTGAGAAAAGCTAACGCTGGCAAACTATAACAGCCACGGAGTGCGGCGTCTTCAGTGACCTGAATCTACGGCCGTTTTGTTGCTGACGGCAACGGTGGCAGCGATGCCAGGACCCGCAGTTAGTGAACTTCACGATTTGTTGTCTGTCTTGCGGAGTCGAACGTTAAACGCACGATTCTAACACTGGACTGTTGCTTTTACTGCAACAACAAAAACAACAACAACAACAACAACAACAACAACTGGCGTCGTGAGCGACAAAAGTCGCTGTTACCGCAAACGTTTTCATTAGCCATACGGCAACGGGCGCTATAGTCGCCGCGGACGATTCCGCCGCTGCGAGCGGTCACAATGCACAACCGTTGCCTTCTTTTACCCTATTGGCAACTGTTAGCGGAATGGGAGATTGGACGTCAGCCTTCACTATTTGAAACGTACGCAATTTGCAACCAAGTTTGACATTAACGCGTTGAACGACCGAATCAGATACGGCACCGACTGCAAATGCGTACAGGGAATAGGCCGATGGGACGGGGGCGTTCGTAGTTCTTTCACTTCTTCGTTTCCAACGGTTATTTTGATGCCGCTGTCGGCGTGATGTTATGTTGATAAAACTAATACAATTATCATTTTCCAGTTATCTAAAGAGGATAGACAACATTACGTCCTACAGCAATAGTTGGTCCGCGCTATTTTTCTACCTGCTACTGGTTTTATGCCAATAGTTGTTTCTCTAGTTGTGGTCCATCGACGGACGGCGGCAATGATCGCTATAAAGCTGAAAGTTAGCAGCTTATAGACTGTAAATGAAGTGCAAGCAATTGCAACGATACCGGCTATTACGTACGATACAGTGTAATACAGCGTCGTACGTCAGTAACTATAACAAATTACGCATCAATAGGGTCACTTCGGAAACTGCGCGTATTCAAATCGCCAGCCAACCAGCAACAGGTGAAGTTCCCCGGATCTCGCTTTGCCAAGTACCTTACAGATAATGTGGTTTAATGCTCGACAATACAATTAAAAATTCAGGACCTTTACCACCGTATTCTTCAGCCCAATATATTGTGAGCCGGCCAAACCTGATTCTACCCCTGTTGACCATAACGCTCCTGGTCGATCGGGAGCGCGTCCGGCCTTCATGACCGTCAGGCCACGCAATAGAACACTCTTTGTCTGTTACATTTATTTATGGCAAACTACGCATGCGGCCGGCGAATACCGTCCATTTTGTCTAAGCTTTACGACTTAACTTAGACAGCAAGGTTGTCAGCTATTGACGGCCACATCAGAGTTAACATCAAAAATTAGAACGATAGTAATCACAATAACATTGATCACATTTTTTCCATAATCACAATGGTTGCCTCTGGTTGGTAAACGTTGTTTGGTAAATTTTACAAAGCGAAGGCTAGACCACCACGGCAACGTGAATTACGGCCACGGTCACACGCTACTGACTAAAAGAGACTATAATAACAGTTTCAAATCTATTGAATCCTATTAAACTAAGTACAGGCAATCGATTTCGCACGGCTATAAATGCACTCGATATAAGTTTGGTCGTCGAAGTTATAACGTCACCAAGCACTGATTAGTGCATTGAGGCGCGTTCACCTACTTCATAACCTTAGTAAATTTAAATAAATAAACACACCTCAGATCGTTCCAAGCAGAGATGTTGTTAAGTACACGACCATATATAGATGACGGCACGATGATTTCTGACAAAATGATGGGTTAGAAAAAAATGCTCGTGAAATTTCTGCAGTAGAAAGGTTGCAGATCGTTATCTAGTTGCGGTTCATTCGATCGGGGTATATTTTTGGGATAGTCTTGCAGATTAAACAACATGATTAAAATATCTGTTAGCTACGGTCAATAATAAGCACCGCAAAAAGGCTAGTCTAACGCAATGATACAGCGTTAGAATCAGCAACCCTAGTAAAAACAAAAGTTATATATGTGCCGGTCTGTGATCTGCTTCAGTAAAATACTTTTTTGGTTAACAAGATACTATAATTTAATTTTCCATCTCCTTCGTTGCCAAACACCATCAGGTCATAAATAGATTAACAGAAACACGGCCTAAACAATGGGATTATTCAACGGTATAAAATCTATGAATGAATACATGTTTGCGGCTATATAAGATGAGAATGAGTGGCTTTATGGCGCTCGGTTTCATTAGCAAATGACAAAATCAATCCTTGCCGCTTATGTTTAAGAGCAGCGGTGGGGCGGCTGTCGATATGGTCGAAACCGCTTTAGCGGCCGGTCCATGGAAGTCGCTTCCGGTGGTGTTCCACAAGCGAAAACTTAAGCGGTGGGTTGGATAGTACGAAAGACTTGCCGAGAAACGAAAATGAGCACCGGACAATATCGTGAGGAGGACGTGTCGATATTTGCAAGGAACGGTCCGCAGTTGGTTGGATTTTCAAGTCGGTGTAGGAGAACAGGTCGAACGGAGGACGTTCAAATATTTTGTGTGTGGTAACAAGCACTGCTGGGTGGTCAAGGACATAAGCTTGAGTTCAATGTATTCGATGCTAATGTCCGAAAGATCACTATAGTGACTAATTTCTATGCTCAGAGTTAATTCCAGCGCCAAACTGGCTCGAATAATATGGACCAAACACCGAAGGGGCCTGATATCTGTTTTCGGAAGCGCATTTAGCGAAGAGAAAACACACTTTTTCAGAACAGTAAGAGCACCCGTGGCGCCCGCAGGTAGCAATGGCAATTGTCAAGACAGACGAACGTGGTATGATTCAGTTAGTTGGTCCTGTGAGGCTCGTAGTCCGCAGTGCAGATTTGGCGACCCATATGGCTGCAATCAAAAACTGCACGCTCAGTGCATCAGTCATAACGCATCAATTGGCCAGTTCATCGTGGGCATGGTAATACGAATGCTGCGGGAAGCATAAAAGATCCCTGGGTTTACTCTCTCGTTTTGTCTTATGCCAGACCAGTCTGAGGGAATCATGAGCAGTCCTGCCAAAATTAACGGAGGTGTCCGTGTGTGCAAGTTGCCACCAGACGTCAACGAAACTATGCGCTGAATGATAGCGTGCTGTTTTCGAACCGGAGGATACCGACTCGAGAATACATTCGGGGTCGACATATACCAGTTTGCGCAAGGAAAACAAAAAAGTACGCGGCTTCGTACTCCGTTAACCTGGGACCAGCAAATCTACCGTTGGAAAAATGCGAGCTAACCACACTGGACAGAGTAATAGCCGCGATCACAACGATTACTAGCACGGCAGTAAGGGGTGCTTCAGCATGACAAGAGCTTAGTTGTGTGGGCTGGTTGTCACGGGCTCGTGCCAAGTGGCTTCGATGTTGCTGAGCACCGGAAGTTGTTCAACCCGTTAGTCGCTATTGGGGACAACGGAATCCCACCTGATACGTGCAGGAAGGGATCATACGGAGGTCCGAATAGCGCGACATTATGTCGAGCCTACAGGCGCTCGAGGGAGCCGGCCGCGGGGTGATGATATCGTACCTGATAAGCGTGGTCATAATATGAATATATACACAGTCCAGGGTTATATAATATCAGAGCGGGTGGCTGTGAAGCGCTCGTGCCTTTCAGGCAAGGACAAAGGTAAGCCAGCCCGCTTTAATATATACATTACAGCACTGACGTCTTAATTTTAGATACATCTACATAACAGGCGTAGGTTAGCTGTTAATATTTTAGCAGAAACGCTTCCTGTTTGAGTACACCGTACCTATTCGGTCAGTGTGGCCATTCTGTCTCTTCTGTTTTAGTTTAAGGCGGACGAGCGAATATTGGCTGAAAGCAGTACGATGGTTTGTACCCGTCCTGATGACGGGAGGCCTGGTGGATCAGCTAATTTGAGGTTTGTGTCTTCGTCAACGGCAATGTCGACGCGAAAGACTCGAGTTTTCGGCGAAAAGCTAACGCGGGTGTTGTTGTCCATAGGTTGTTACGTCAGCGCTACAGCCGGTTGTAACCTTATCTAAAGTAGGCGAAGCAGGTCGGCCTCTTCCTTCCGCACATTCGCGGCTGTCGTTAAATGAAGTCGGCGTACTCTTTATAATCAGTCGCTATCTTCACACAGATACGCAGACGTTTTCGTCGGGTTCATCAAAGAAGACACGCCGCCGCGTAACCCCGCTCGCTCCAACGATCAAACAGATTTGCTGATCGACCTATATGGCCCATTGAGAAGTCGTCTCGTCAGAGGCTATAATAGTAAGCGCAATACCTGTGAACATTATGTCCTATGGCAGCATCCCCCCAATGAGATATTTCGAAAGGGTTAGAATTAACGTTTCTGGTAGGAGCGTTAGGCGTACCGAACTGCGGCGGCTACTTCACTATATCACTGTCATGGTGTCTTTGTTTGCTTTTTGATAAGTTGAACCTTCGGATACCTTAATAGAAATCTTACTAATACTGTGCATAAAGATGTTCAGGTTAGGGGCCTTCTGCTACCTAATTCATTCCTATATTTCGACAAGATTTAATGAGCGACTTCTAAAGGAAGACTAGTAACTAGATAGGGTGTCGTGACCTAAAAAGAAGGCACATTTAACAGCTCGTGTTTTTAAACGAAAACTGTTCTATAGGCGATTGTGATAAACATTTACAAAAAAACAGTATCGTTTCTAAAATGATCTGGACTTTCTGCATTCTCACGTCTCAAGCCTGAGAACGTTTAGCGGTTTGTCCGCCGCTGGCCTCCACTTTTTACACTGTGAGAGATAGGTAACCTGGTCGAATTTTACGACTAAACTATCGTGATGTTACGCGCGTCGATTAGCAATAATGGACAATTCTGCATCGCTTCCCAAACAGGGTTCTCACATTCGCTCAGTTGACGCTTTCTGACTAAGCTCAATCTTCGATGTGCATCTAGTTCATTAAAGGCTAGCCTTTTAACATAATGGCGAAAACTGCCAATGAAGTGTATATGAAGTGTATGAATATCCTATGAGGCATTTCCCGAATGACCCCCATATATATTTGCAGGTTAAGAGATGCCTTTTGTAAATGCAACGTCGACGCCTACTATTATATTGTGTTGATGATAATGAAGATTTATGCTTTAAAGCATAAAAATAGTAATCGATAATAATTAAATAAGAATAACAGTGGATTAGACCATATATAAATATGTCGAATTCATCCGTCTGAGCGAAAAATGATCACTAACATGTTTCAACAAACAAATTGTTGATGCCTTGCTGTTTGTAGCTATCTTTGGCCGGTAGGCCGAGTAGAGAAGACGTGTGATGAGATAGGCCGAAGACAGTCTATCTCTTCTTCAAGCACGCAAAGTGTCACTTTTTTTTATTAAAATTATAGAACTCCTTGGCCTTCTTGAAATTTGTAAATACCCTTTAGATTTTTGTACAATGATTGACACTTAAGTATGGCTTGTATACGGAAATAAATATGGAAAGTACGAATAATGTGCACGGAACCAGCCGAAAGTGAGATCATTATCAAATCAATCAACTGGCAATAAAGCAGTAATTTAGTTTATTGATATTACTGGACGTTTTGCATGCTATCGAGATACTCATCCTCTAGTTGGAAGAAAAGGCACGACATAAAACAATAAAATAATTACGTGTATTTAAATAAGTGCCAATAATATACCGTATGTAGATTTGAGTAGGTTTCCTAGAAACTTAACGCCATAAAGTAGTATATAATAAATGGGAAAACATTTCTCAAAAACGCCATATATTCAAAGTACATAAGTTTAAAAGAATCTTACCTTATGTGTTTCAGTGAACACAGAAAATTGCTTAATTGCTCGTATTCATGTACACACAGTTGTTGTTACGTGGTTACCGTTATAACAATACTCTCCTAAGTAAAAAAAAGGCCAGATAGGCCTTGGAGATGTTGTAGCCGGCTCCTTTTCCAAACTATTTTTATTCTGACCCAGTTGGTTGCTGTCGAAGCTAAGGACCGTGGACGATTGCTGCTGAGATAAAGTGAATGTTGCATTGATACTATGTGGGAGAGTAGCTTTCAACGAACGAACACATGTGTCAAAAACACAAACTAGAGTAGATTTATCTCGACACAACTTCGGAGTCTACCAATATAAGTTTATAACTTTTCCGAAGCTGAGTATGAGCAAGACTAGTGACGAAGTAACCTGATAGAATTAATTAACAGTGCTTTAATGCTAGCCGCCCTCGTATAAATCAAGCTTAGCTCTATAGCGTACCTGCTTGTAATGTTAATAAATGTACTATTTTTCATCGGAAGGGTAGAAATCGGACTCCATAAGAACTATAGTACAACATACGAAAGTGAAAGTTGCTCATAGAACTGTCTTCTTGTATTTAAATCTTCCGTAAAAATAAAATTTGTATTACGGCTATAAGGTGTAACTGTGAAAAGAAACTGTTTCACCGAATTTGAATAGGTACCATTCTACTTACTATATCTGGCAATTTTTTTGTTCTTAAAGTTGTTTGCTCTTTTCTCTAAGAAGCGAATTAACGTGCTGTTTCCTATTTAGAGTTATTATGTGTTCCGTAGACTTTCAAGAGCGACGCTGTGCCTGTGTTTTTAAATGACGGTTTTGAGATGTCGCTCAAACCACATGGGTCATGTTGATTGAGATCTGTCAATTTCACAGCCGCCGTCACCAAGAAGGTGCTGACGCGTCCGTAATGTCCTAGTCCAGTATGACCACATTAAACTGGTTTTTTCACTCACGTTTATCGACTTTTTAATTTTCGAGAGACTGGTCCCTTTCAGCCGAGTGTGTAAAGCAATATGGCGCACGATCGGCCAAGATAAATCAGTCTAAGCTTATTCAAAGCACAGTTTATGAAGCATTTGTCTTGTTAAAGATGACCATTGCTTTTGCTTGCATAATAGTACAGAGACAAAATTGAAACACACACTGAGTTCTATGTAAAAAGGTAAACTTATAAAATTCTGTTGTCTTACGATGCTAATAATTGTTCGTACGGTTTTGCAGCATCTACAGATATCTACTTCTCAAGTGAAGGGTTGGTCTTTCCCTTTTTTTGATTCGGGTTTGTATTCCAATGTTTCAGAGCTATGTCTCCGAAAGCTAGTCTCAACATGTCATTAGAACTGTTTTCACGTAGAGTAATTTACTATGGCTACCGTAAAATTTGTGTTGTGGAAAAATTGCAAAGCCCATCTACCTTTATAGCTTTCGAAGAATGACTGAGTCCTCGACTGTTTTGGACTACGCTGTTTCCGTGTATGTTCCGTTAATAATGTGTATCAGTGTAACGGCTGATGATCCATTCTTCATCTTCTTTCCTTGCTAGCAGCACCAAGTGTCTAGAACACATGAAAGAGTTTGTTGTTATTTTCAGACGACCCATTTACGTGATGAGGCCTTAGTAGGACAAAATTAAATTCTGTTGCCCGCCAATAAAAGTGTACACATTGACTAAGTCATTTAGTGCAGTTACTGTCAGGTAGAAATGCTCCGGTAATCGTGCGTGTATCTGTTGCTTATCGATCTAGTTTTTTCCTATTGTGAGTAGCGCGCATTTTATTTCAAAACATATTTACCCTCTTGTTTAAAAGAGAGTCACTAGAGGGCGCCAGTTTGTCTAGTCAGGCGACTCAACGATTCCCAGCCGCAGAAATATTTACTGCTTTAAATCTACACTATAGAATAGACTAATAGAACTAGAAACACTACTGTGTATAGAGCTAATTAAGGGGCTGATCCCTTTTAACACATCCAACGTATACCAATTAGTTGTTTTAAGTCTAAGTTAGTAAGAGGCAATACTTCTACCGTTACGCTATATAGCTGTTTACTACTATGTACGACACACCGTTCAAATATCTTCCACTTTCCGCAGCGTTTCTTCAATTTCAAGTTGTTCAAAATGTTAATTTGGCCGAATACGTTATTGTACTGGCTGTCATCATTTGGCGAAGTTGGTAACAACATTATCTAACAACTCGGGTGCCTATTTGGACAGATGTAACTCATGACATGTCGATCTGTGAGTGCTTTTCTCAGCTTACCTATCATCTTGAAGATTATTCACGGCTTCAAAATAGCTATGCCTTGAAGACGGTGCATTCCATTAACAAACAGTCGATTGGCCGTTTTCACCAACCACACTGCTAGGTACTCGGTAATAGCTTACAAAGCCGATTGGGAAGCAGATAGCAAAATGACTCGGACTACTGACTATAACTAGAATATTCTTTAATGTCAAGCCAAGTGCTTCTTGTTCGAATTCAAAACTCGATGTTTTTGGGAAAATACGGAATGACAAAGCTTGGTGTGCCACACTGATAGGTTAAATGAAAAGTTTATGCAACAATTCTGCCATGAACAACTTACAGTGTAGAAAACTATGACATTTTTACAAGGTATTTCTGAATACTGTCTTTTTATCTATAATACCAGCCACATCTAGCAGTTATATGACTATATTAATGTACCACTAATAATAGATATGGAAACACAGAAGATCGGAATAAATTGCATGGGTTTTATTGTATTAAAACTCATTCCTAGTCAATTTGCCCAACTTATAGACTTGTGTAAAAATCAAGGATATTTCTTTAAGATTCGAATAATTTTACTTTAAAATAATCGTCTGAGGTGTTCTTTGTTTTGTAAGCCGCTTGCTACAGCACATTTTACATTCTTTTAAGATTGGTTTGATCTGAGATTGATCGGTGAAAATAGATATCCCAAAGACTATTCCATTGATGAGCATCAAGAAGCGCATCGAAATCAAATCTATCACACAATCATCAAGGAAAATATATGTATACGTTTAAAACTTAACCCTTTAGTTCTACGCGAGTATCTATTTTCAACACATACACGTTTATCGTCTATTGTTATCTTCTGCTGCTATAATGTCCAGTGTCTTTAAAATCTATCGGTTCCTTCACAGCGGAGGTCAACGACCACCTCCGCGCTCTTGCCGCGCAAGCACCCTAATTCGAAACAGTCCCTCAGCGTGCTCCCGGCCACGCGCAGTCAATTCGGCGCGCGGCTCTTTCATTTCATCACAAATTGTCGATGTAGCTCTACTGTTTAGGCTGCAATGTCCTTTACTGTTGACAGTATCGTAGCAGTTCAAACCAATATACCTCCTGGTTTCTCCTGGCCCTCGCTATGGCACCCCCTCCTTTTTCTGGAGCCGAAAGCTTCTCCTAATTCTATTAGCTATTACGTGCGAAGATGAAACTCCTTCGATTCTCCGAGCCTTTCTGGTTCTCATCGGCCACTCTGTTCGATACGTGTCCGAGAGTTATCAGTTCACAAAGCCGATTGTGGCGTCAGCGACCGCAGTTGTAGTAAAACCTGTAGTGGCAATTAAAAGTCATAGTAGTCCTGGTACTATAGTGGCGCGGGTGTCGACGCGGCTGCCAACGACGCTGCTACATCCTTTAGTACAGCCGCTGTTCATTCGTCGTCGTCGTCGTCAACGTCATCCGACGGCCGGCTATAGCCGGCGTGAGTATTTTCTTTTCGTGGCAATGCTGTTGGTAATAGTCGTTGCGGCAGAACCACTGACAGGCAGCGTCTGCACCGCGTCGAGCAGCAGAGAGGCTCACTACTGCTCCTGTAGCAACAATCAGCAGCCGCCGGTTGCGATTTCGGCGGTAGCGGTGACGGCGCGCGATGAGGCTGCAGCAACGGTGATGGTGCCGGCGGCGGCGGCGGCGGCGGCGGCAACAACGACAGCATTGTAGTCCCACCTCTTCTGCACGGCCCGCCCCTGGGCGCTGCGCTCTCCACTTGTGCCCTCGCCACTCGACGGCAGCGCCACCTAGCCGCGCCAGCTCAGGAACGCCGACGATCGGGACACAAGTGGCATACGGCCATTGGGGGCCGAAACGGATCACTTCGCGTCAGAGAGTGCGCGAAAAGCGCTCGGAGTGTGCGAGTCGCGGAGAGCGCGCCACCCTCCCCCGGACTACAGGGTGCTCCGAAACAAAACAAGTTCGTTGCGTTGCGTTGCTATTACTGCAACTTGAGCGACAACTCCGAGTTCCTTTAATTCCGTTGTGTCCATATTTCGTTGTTCGTGCTCTCTCTCTCGACCGGCGACACCAGTTTATTCATTTGCGCTCACCAAATCGCTTACGCGCTTCTAGATGACAGATTGGATGACTGCAGTCGCTGCGATCAACAACGATAACAGCAAGAAAGCGCAAGAAGATTACAAGCACGACACAAGGAAGCGTAAATGTGACCGTAACTTTCAACGACGATTACGTCTAATGGTACAACAAACGCAGGAGCAGTTGTATTCATAAAATCTGTCCACTTCCCAGGATATACGTACATGTACCAATTTACGTATAGGTATATTTATACAGTATATATCTATCTATCTACATATATATGCTTTGAGAGCATGCATATCTGAGCGCTTTCTAGGGAACAAGCAAAAAACAGGAAACGAAGATCCAACAAAGAAACGGGGAAAAAGCAGTGTTGGAAAGAGAGAGCGAGACCGAAAGAGAGAAAGGGAGAAAAGAGAATAAGCCGACGAGTGGAAATTAGAGAAAAGTGTGTATTGTTTATTGTCAACGGAAAGTATCGTCAATAGAAGGTGTGCATTGAGCGATACACAGAAAGAAAGTGTGTGTGTGTGTGCGTGTGTATAGAAAATCAAATCAACAAATCGAATTGTGCGCGTGTATCTTCTGCGTGTGCTGGTGCGGTTCATTTCTGTGTTTCGTGACACCATAGTCTGGGACAGATCAGCAAACCCGACCAACGACAAAGGATTGTAATCGCGCCCCGTGGACTACGTGATTTCGTGTGAGTTTTAATGTGTAAAAATGTTCTTCGAAAAAAAAAGAAAAAATTAAACATGATGACGACTATGACGATGACAACAACGACGATGATGACGAAAAATGTATCTATCGGTTCTCGTTGATCGGTGTAACGCCGGTGTTTGTGAGTGAGACGACAGTGAGTGCCAATTCCCTCTTCTCTCCCCAACAAACGAAAACGAGACACGGTTTTTTCGGGCATGTATTGGAATAAAGATCACGGCCTGGTTGGTTTTCCATTGTTGTTGTTGTTGTTCCTCCAAACGTATGTTAAAAACGGATACTCCAAAGCACACAAAAAGAGTAAGCAAAACCAAAAAGAACAAACCTTAAGTGACAATACCGTATCCAAAACGTCTCTATTTATATTAAATGTTGTCCAAAATCCTGTATTCTCAATAAAACCACTGTTTCATTCGATGCTGACAGGCAATTTAAGTGTCCTTGTCTGCGCTGTTGATATTATAGTTCGGAATCCCGGCTATCAGCAAAGCAGCTTCAACTACAACACGTCCAGTTTATAGAATATATAGTAGAAATAGCAATGTCTTCGCGTTTCTGCGTCACGTTACGTTTCTAACTCAGTGGTTCAGTGTTAAGGTATGCACGTGTTTCTTGCTAGTATTCAATTTGGTAATACGGCCTTCACCCACTGAACTCCACTCCACTCCGCTCACTCAAAACCTAGCTCTAGCAAAAGCTCGAGCTTACTTTTGATCTAGTTGCTAGCATTAGGAATAGAGAACACATTTCAAATATGTCCTTGCATTGTGAACATTCCGAAACGCACGTACACGAGAAGCTAAAGGCCAAACCCCTGACGTCGCCCCACGTTGTTCTTTGTCAGCAGTTTCTGTCAGCTCACTCTGGCTAACTAGGCACCATACAATCAGTACGACCAACGTATCAACACACTTTCGCGATAGCAGTCGTGAAATAATGCGCTGTTAGTGTCATTGACTCGCCGCGCCTTTGCCCTCTAGATAATTTCGGATGCTGCTGCTACTCGTAGTATCGGAAGTTAGTGGTTTTAGTCTTCGTCGTGCTCGGCAGCAGCAGCAGCAGCAGCAGCAACAGCAACATCAGCATCAGCAATAGCATTGCGCTGCTGCTGTTAGCGGCGGTTGTTATCTATTTTTTTTATTCTCTCCTCCTCTTTAGAGATCTCCCAGGAGCCGGCCGACACCATCAGCATTGCCGCTGCTGCTGTTCCCGTCTATTCCGCTCCCCCGTCAAACCCACGCTCTAAAAATCTCCCCATTTTGCCGGCTCGTCAG
Source organism: Varroa destructor (assembly GCF_002443255.2). Taxonomy (NCBI): domain Eukaryota; kingdom Metazoa; phylum Arthropoda; class Arachnida; order Mesostigmata; family Varroidae; genus Varroa; species Varroa destructor. Next base: position 51,980,296 of record NW_019211454.1, on the reverse strand, counting down.
TTCCCTCTTCTAGAGTTCCCCTACGTGAGAGCAACCACTGGTGCCGCTTCCCCCCACCCATCGACTCGATTCCCCGTTAGCGCCCCGTTTCTTTATCCCAACCTAACCCCCCATTCCCCTAATCGAGGTGCCTGCCCTCTCCACTTCCCACCCCCACCTCATGGGGTGAACCGTGCTGCCTCCAGCGGCAGCCGCAGCAGCAGGAGCAGCTACGCCGCTGCTGTGCTCCGGCTGTGTGGGTGGAAGCGATGGTAGCCATGGTGTGGTGTTAGGAAGCCGCTTTCTTTGGCTATGGCTGCTACTGCCGGCACTCGCTAGCTCCGAGCGGCGAACACCGAACGAGCGTACCCCCCCCCCCCCCCCCAGCGCCTATGAGCAACACAGCGGCAGCAGCGCGCTCTCTGAAACTGCAAACTCTTAAGCACTCTCCTCCTTTTCGGGGGCGAAAGAGTGGCCCTCAAATTAGCGCATTTTTTTAGATCGGCGCCAGCAGCAGCCGCGGTGCGGCTGCGGCCGCGGGCGCGTAGAGGAGAGCGCATTTTTAAGAGCATTTTAGGATGCGCGGACATTTTTTAGCGATCGCTGGTGCTTGCAGTTCGTAGCCTCCTGCATCCGCCGCCAGCCGTCTGCCGTCCAGGCGCTCCCTACACTACTACTCCACCAGCAGAAGCAGCAGCGGGTTGGAGTCGAGCGAGTGCTTACTGCCCTGTGTACGGCTACCACTAGAGCACCACACGCTATTAAAGCCTGCGTGCGGCCTGCTGCCTGGTGGTGGGTCTCCCCCCTACGGAGTTCGGCAGCAGCGGCAGAGCAGTTGGCAAGCCGGTAGGAGCTTCATCTCTTACTCCGGCGCGACGATCACTTGTGCGGTGGCGGCCGACAGCGAAGGTGCGCCCACCGTTCACTTAGGCTGCTGGGGCTGTTGGTACCACCTTGGATTGCCACGCAACGACAGCTAATCAACTGCTATAATTAGTAGTACCCGTACTAATCAACAATAACAAAGGGAATTACTATATAAGAATATCACTTGTTGGTTGTAGCTGAACAGCAGTACTCTAGCGGTGCACGCGTTGACTAGAGCGAGATAACCATCAACCGTCGCTCACACTCATGGCCATGTAAAAGTTCTTCTGAAAAGCGATCATTATAGTGTTTGATGGCGTCAATTATCGGTGCGGCAGCATACATAAGAAGAAAAAACAGGGAAGTTCATAACAGCAGTAACGACAGCCACAAATACCTCAATAACAACCTCAAAAGAGAAGTAGTGAATGATGATCTCTATAAGTGTATCGGTGAATAAGTGAGAAGCATCAACGAGTGATGTCGGCGTACATGTTTACCCTCATATAAGTATAATCTTATAAAGTAGCCAACTACTCGTCGTCAAATTGCAAGTGCTGATGATTTCGAAGCACGAGCTGCGTTTCAGCCGCAACCCAAACCTTTACCGCCTGCCAGTGTGTGCGCCCTGTTACCACCATCACCACTACCAACAGCATTGAAGTTCGGGTGTCAATTGTGTGGCGATAACAGCCACGTCCGTCGCAATTAAAATGATCCGTTGTTAGTTTGTGCTTTTAGGCCGTGTTCGTTCGTGTGTCGGTATGCGCATTTGCAATATCCTGCTCTCGTCTACCCATTAACGGTTTAGATTGGGCATTTGTTAATGTGTGCTCCATCGCGTCCATTTCCGCCTATCCTCCTCTTGATTAGTGGCGGTAGGAAGAAAGCAATGATGTGATACAGAAAATATAATAGAGAGGGAGTGAGAGACCTACGACAAAAATACAGTATGATAATCATGTCGTTTTTCATCATAGCACGCAAATACGTATTGACAGAGTTGGCGTTTTAACGCCAACTATGTCGACATGTTGGCGGCATCATGTCATCCGCCTCGGCGGTTCACATGTGTAACTGAACCCCACAATATTTCAGATACGTGAAAACGCGAGGCGACGACAACAGCTCCGACAAGCTCAAAACGAAGCCAAGCCAATAACAGCAAAAACAAGTGCATAAAATAGCCCCATATCTCGTATACGAAAGAGTTCAACGTTATAACGTCGTGCGGAGCCGTTCACGCTATTCAAGTTCATGAAGTTATTCACGAGTGCCCGACAAGGCTTCCCGGCCGGACTTAAAAGTGTCAAACCGGATATCGGACTGTCAATACCATACCTCAGGTGAGTAACTGATATATGAATTAGGACGAGTATCTATAAAATAGAACACAATAGGCTGTAGCAAGGTAGTGCTGAACGCCAAATGGCGAACTACCACGTGCGCCTATAAAAAAGGGCTTCCGTTCTCGAATCGGTGGGGCAACGAGTTAGACGACTGAATTGTGACTGTGATATATATATGTACATATATATATATATATATATATATATATGTACATATATATATATATATAGAGAGAGAGAGAGGGGGAGAGGGAGAGGGAGAGGGAGGGAGAAGAGAAAGAAAAGGGAGTATCAGACGTACGATTTGGCGTAAATAATGTATAGGGTTTCGTGATCCATTTGACTGACGGCGACACAGAGACGATGCATTTTAGATATTCAATAATATTTGCGACCTGCGAAAATTTCTGTCGTGCCGTAGAATAGTTGTTGTGCAAGATAATGACGTGTACGCGCGTAAATGAATTTTTGGGGCAGGGTGTGGGGGCGCTTCCAAGATATCCATGCTTTTGAGGCGTGGTTTATGCGTACTCAAAAGTTTTCGGCTACGCGATGATAAAATTGCCCCGCCAGCATCTGCTTGATTTCGGATTGTGTTTGATGGAATGATTCCCGAAATCGACCATCTTTTAAATGCGATGGGAAAACGAACCGTGGTTGTTCGTTCGACCATTTACATTTGAATCCTTGCATTGCGCGGTTATTCTATTCTATCAAGTATTTAAATTGATCATTTTAAACAAAGTTAACAAAAGCTCGTGCACCAATGTAGTATATAATGTAATCTACTATATCGCTAGTAGTATATACCTGGGGTACCGAAATTCACCGGTCAGCAAACGGACGTGCGTAACATAGTACATAATTAGTAATGACTTACGTTTGCCGTTGCAAACTTGTATTAGATCGTCGAGATGAACTTGTGACACTCAGCTGATCTGGCGATTCAGTGAAGTAATATATTGCACTGCGGTTGAAGACAAGACAATGTTATAAACATTACATCAACAAGTGCGTTTAGATTTGATAGAAAAAAATAGATAATTGATCGAAGCCATGGCCCAAATTAGGCTACCTCGACACTGGCCTGCCCTTTGTGTTTACCAGCAAGAATGAGCTGTCCTGACAAATACTTAAGAGAATTGGCGATGCATTGTGCATCGAAATGAGCTCTAATTGAATGAGTGGGAGCATTGTCGCCTACCGTGTTAGTCATCCGGTGATGCTGTACTGTAGCTTCGTTGGCGTTGCCCGACGGTATAATTGGTTTGCTTGTCGATCTCTTTCTCTGATCACGACTCATCCGTTTCCATTCCGAGCTTCAACTGACCAAAGTTGTCTGTCTTACCATATATCTATTAATTCCATCGTTATCGCCGGCTAGACATGACCATAATCATCAGCTACAGGACCATTATATGATTGTTGACGTTGTCCGAACTGGGCAGTGCTTTTGATGGGATTCTGACTATATATATGGCGAGTTTCGCCCTGTTCAATGAATTTGAGGGTAAATAAAGTGCCAACCCGGGTGGGCATTACACCTGCCTACGGCATTGAACATCAACCTAGACAAACGTTAAATACAGTATCCAAAAAAATGAGCGTTAACACACTCTAACATGAGAAACGTGAACGAGGTTGCCATATTACTATTATATCTATGTGCAGTACAATAGGTACGAAGTGCAATGGTGTTGCTTGCCACATTGTGGACTAGAACACCAAACGATCGACCGTATGTGCATACTCTGTTTCCCTAGCCTGAAAATAAACCAAGTCGGTCATAAGCAATGCTTGCATTGACCATTAACATATGCGTTAGTTGTTTTTGTTGTTGCTATCGTTGTCAGCACAAACAGTCACTATTGCCCCTCACTGTGGCCGGCTATGCTATGCTTGACTCCGCTTTAGTGGATGGCTGTTCAGTCTAACAGGGGTTTAACTGTCTGGCATTCGGCCACCGCTGTTTTCGTGACCGCAAGCACGCATGCACATATGCAGATGACAATGAGTCTAATTTATTCTTGTGTGCATCTCGCACTACCGGTGCTTTTTGTGTGTCTGCCGCCTATAGCACCAACAGCCAGAACTAATAGCGATGACAAAGAAAGTTTTTTACGGTCATAATTATTATACATGCATAATCTAGTTATGTTTTTTATTTGTCGTTGTTGTCGCCGTCACCACCAACCTCACAGTCGTCGGCCGAGTGTCCGGTGGTCCGGTCCAGCTTATCCAGCTGGCGTCTGCGCTGCAACGAAATCAACTAGAAACGGGGGAAAATATGCAAGGAGGTTCATTCGTTGGCCGCTTCGACATCCGTTGGCTATTTAAATGCAGAGAATACGGTACTATCCTGTCCCTCCAATGTTCTATTTATTCAGAAATTAGTTGCATCAGCTAATTATCCGAGTTACCCCATTTCCTTGGTGTTTTCCACTCCTGATGGTGATTAGGCAAAACAGGACAAGGCAAGATAGGCGCGCGCCTAACCTCAACGCCAGTAGTAGTGACACTGGCAGTGTTAACGTTGTTGTTCTAGCGCACCCCAGCGCAAAACTGCTGGCTGGTAAATTGTCACTGCTGGAGCGTTGAGACGCTGTTGAATTGTGCTGCGATCATTGTTCCGATCAGAGCAAAGGTGGCACCCAATGGTGGAGCAGATAGAAGGGAGCTATATGACTGTATGGTTTGGGGACGAATCCACGTAGAAGTCGCCGGTTCTCGATGGATTCATAACTCTGCAGTATAGAAAAAACGCAAAAAAAAAGAAGAAAAAAACACAAAAACATTAAGACGCTTAGAGCTACAACAGCGTGAATTAATTGTGGCATTGTCGTGATCTTGAAGCCACACCGTGCTTTGCTGTTCTGACGGCCAGTGCTATGAGATCTGTCTTTACAATGAGTTACATGATGCCGTACTTCATGTGTTCGTGACCTCCCCTGTGGAGAAAGTGAGACAGAAAACGTCCGACAGGGCAGCACGTGGAACACGCTGATTAGCTAGAGTGGTTTTGTGTGATGGAGGCTTTAGCCCGCTAGATTTACCCGAGTTTTAGGGGTGTTTTCGCTTAGCCTCAGAAAACCATATCATCATATTAACTTGCAACAATGCTTCGTTGTTCGTTGTCGTGTCTGATGCTGCCCTATGAGATGGGTAATATTTAGAGTTGAAATAACAGTTTTACATGAGCTACACTAAAACAATGTGATGCTGACTTGATTCTTTCTGATGTTTAGCGTCTGCAACATGGCACTGTCGGCAGCCATGTTTAGTCATTTCCTATTGAGCAAACGTAATCTCATAAACCACTATAATATAGCTACCACTAGTCGTTCTGCTGCTTTTGTCTTTGATGTGTCGTGTCGGATCGCCTCCGAGCGGCCAATGCACTCATGCTCCGTCTTGCCGTCATTTCGTCGTAGTCGAGGATGATCTTCACTTTCTGAAGGCCTTCGAAGAGGAATTCGTAATGGCCGTTTTCTTTGCTCACCGGGGACCCTATGACGTCTACTCCTCTTTAGAGGTGGGGTAGTTTGCTCCCACTAAAGTAGCTCTTTTGGCGATGACCCAACGTCGTTGTTGTTGCCTGCAATTTGACAATAGGGCGAGCAAGCATTTTCTTCTTTTTGGACTGGAGCACTGCGAGCCAGGCAAGACCCACACTTACAGACACACACACACACACACAAAGAGCGTCCAGAAGAGAGAAGATGACGCGGAAGAATTCGAATCAAAAGGTGATCGGCCACTAAACTGCTGCTATTCGTACAGCTTAGGGTGATAGAGATGGCTGCAGCAGTATCGGCGGGTATGGCTAGCTCTACGCATGGTTCTGCTATCGTCTTTGCTACAACTAACTGTACGTGGTTTATGCTCATTTTACGTGCGTTTAATTACGGCTACAGGCCCCTCATCTCGACAGCGCGGCGGAGGGCAGTGGCGGCGGCGGCGACAACAGCAATCACCACCGCAAAGGCAGATCGGCACCCCCGCAGTGACACAGCCGATCAGACACAGCGACTCGCGGAAAGCTACGAGTTAGCTCGCACACACACGCACAGGCATACACATTCGCGACGAATTCTGCTTGCATCACTTGAGATGGCCTTCGCGCGATGGCGATGTTCTTCAGCCTCATCAACTTAAAATACTGCGCTGGCAGCATGACTAAGTCGCATCGATCTGTACGCTGTGTCGTATATAAGTAATCTGAACAGGAGCAGCAACAACAACAGCTATGGCAAAAACGACAAGCTCTGGTTGGAGCGCTTCCCCGCTATGTATTTCTCAAGTTATTTGAAATGTCGTACGGTGGCCGTTGGTCCATAGACAAGTACAGCAACCCGCCGAGTTTCGAAAGCTAACGAAGCTGAAAACGTTAGCAGTCGGCCGGCTAAGGCGAACTGTGAGCTCGCTCCTTCAAAAGGATGATGTCCTTCACTCAGTATAACAACATAAAATAACGTCAACGCTCAAGAATAGTTGCCTCTTTTTTAGCGCATATATCTATATGAACTCTTTTGGTACTAAAGATAAACTGGCTGCTGACAGTGACTGATTTTCATAGAGGCGTCACGTAGTATCCCCGTTTTTTGATTGATTTTTGCGTCTTTTTTTTTAGCTGACTTAAGAACAAAGCAAACAACGGCAACGATAAGGGCACTGCGATTAGCAAATCCTTTGATAGATGCACCGTGAAACCAAATCATATGCCCACGAAACAACAATTTACATTACCATCAACGCACTTCGTGGCTTCATACGTAAATAATAAAGGCATGAAAAGAAACAATTACGATGTAATTAAGCCTTCATGATTGCAGGTTCCGCAAAGCTGTGGTTGGCATCTATCATTTCTGTAGCTGAATTCTTTTTGTCATCTGCGAAACAAGGGCCGCCGCGGTAAAAAATGGATTTTGCTGTTCCTTCGGAACGCACTCAGCCATCTTCTCATGTTCGTTTACGTTTGTTCAACGACTAGGATTGCCACCGTAGTTGTAGAAGTGGTTGTGAGATGGTGCTGGCTATCACCCCTAGAGTAATATCGTAGTCTCTGCGGTAGTTGTCGTTGTTATTGTTACGCAGAAACACTTCGTGGCATCTTGGCCGTGATGAAGCCTTGCTTCGAAGTGTGAAGAGAATAATACCCTCTTGGCGTTCATCGACTGGTTCTTCTATTCGTCCAGCTGGCTCGTGCGTTCTCGAACATCTCCTTTCTACTGGGTCAGTTTGGGCTTTGTTTGAATTCATGTGCAACCCGACTCGACTATACTCGCCACTCATCAATAGTGAGCGAACAGTAAATAGGTAAGAGCACGAGATGAAAGAGAGCACTGAGCAACGAAAAACTCCTTGCTGAAGTAAGCGAACAAATCAATGGAAACGACGATGGAAAAGAACGACAAGATGGCTGAAGAGAAAATGGCGAACGCAAAGAACTCAAACGCCATTGCGCCGCGGTTTAGATGGCCCGATCGCACAATTCTCCTACTGGTTGACGGTGCCGTTACCAGCCAGATGCGACCGGTGCCGAAGCCGCTGAAGCAGTCGAATGCCCAGCAGTCTTTGTTCTTTTCCCTGCCATTGGCCCTTGGAGTGTCGGCGCCAGGCAGTTCACTCTATGCCAATCGGCGGGATGCTTTCTATAGTTGTTGGATCAGAGAGACTGGCGACTGGATTCGGCGTCTTGCGATTTTGTTCGTTTCCACGTAGAACTTAAGTAGATTCAGGTTTGCTGTGCCAAGAAAAAGGTCAAACAATATAATCGGATACAAACATCAGTTCTGGTAAAAGCGTTGCCGATAAGCTATTGTATATGCATCAACATGGTCTTGCTCAGTTAGCTTCACGTATAGCAGCGTTGTACTAACAGTAGACCCTGTGGTGGTTAGCGACATCATCGTTGTCATGCGTAATCTCTAGACCAGACAAAATAATAACCAGCAACAAGTCACACCTTGTCAGCCATCTTGCGGCCGAGCTCGTACAAAACACATAACGACGAATTAACGAATTACGAAGGAATTATTGATGTTGTTGGTCATGTTTTTACTGTAGGCCTAAGCAACAATCGTAGTTGGATCCGTTGCCACATTTTATCCCTGGCAACGGTGGGTCTTGAGTCATTATTTCTTCCGAATAGGAAAGGCGTCGCTGCTGCTGTTGCCGTCGCGCTAACAGCAGCGACGCTGGCGTCGATTGGGACCGCGTCTGGTGCAATTGTCAAACAAAAACAGAGAAAAAACTACCGCAAATAACGAACAGTAAGTGGCCGACCAGCTTGGCCACAGCCGGTAGGCAACACCTTCACGGGGAAACTGAAGACAAGTACCGTCCATCAACGGCTCTCAGCGCTCGATAGCGGCGAAGGCAACAGTAAACGCCAACGCTTTCCAGCGAGTATTTGGTTTTATTCATTTTAGTTGTGGCAGCCGCAAAAACAAGCATTATACAATGCCATTGCTCGACTTGCCTGTTATGTAGGCTCTTAACAATAGTAGCTGTTATAGGCCGCCACATATTCGCTAGGCCGATGTTTTTGGCGGTTGCCGGTGGCCATTCCCCGTTCCACTATCTGCTCAGCGGTGAACGCCTCTTACGTAAATAATTATAATAATCAGACAAAACGCAGAATATTAGATAGGAGTCAGAACGAGAAATAACAGCGAAAAACTACATCTGCTACATTCTCGTGACATCCACCGGTGGTAGTTCAGTCGGCGCGCGTCTGTCATTCGCTTGTCTAGGCTCAACAACCGACACAGGAATAATTTGTTGCTCGCGCGTACTGTTTTAGCAACGCGGCCGCTTACAGTATTTGGGATACGCAACGCGAGGCTTTTGCGAAATCAGATTTTCCTCCCGCTTCTACTGTTGTGTTTTCTGAGGTGTTCGCCAGTCGGATTAAGAACGACGGAACAGATTTGGATTGGGCAAGGTCCATTAGCCGATGCGCGCAGTAGCTGCGGCTGTTATAACGACGGCGTCAATGAAGACTTCCGAACTTTGAGAGTCATTGCAATAAAATGACGACGGCAACAATGATACCCAGTTGTAGAGGTTCCAGCCAATAACCACTACTACTAATCTGGGTTGCACATAACGCGTTCGCTGAATGGTTAGGGCTTCTAGACAAGTTACGCTTTCGACAAATAGTCGAACTTCATTCGTGGTCGTCCAGACAGCAGCTTAAAATCTCATCGCAAAAAAAGCAATAAGAGGATGAGAAAGAGCGCAAAACGAAGAGGATAGAGTCAATAACACAGCGGCAAAATGCACGGCGACCCAAAATCGGGTCCATCGCCAGTGTCACAATCGGCAGCTACCGTTGTACGCTGGGACAACAAGGGCAACATATCTTACGTAGGCACACATTCGCTGGCCGATTCAACATCATTATATGATCATTGATGTGTTAGCAACAACAACGCAACGTATCTGGTGGCGGCGGCCAGCATCGTCTACTGCCGCCGCTAGCGGGGTTGTAGCTTATGAGGCGGTTGCCAGTTTCGATGCCGGTGCTTGACAGCGTCAGCAAAGCAGCTTCAGAATACTACTGATGAGGTGCCGCGGCCGCGACGAGAGCAGCTTAACGTCGGCGTTGGCGATCGTGTTGATAATGATTAGTCTCCGTCGTCTGTGTGTACATTTCATCGTTGCGGTCGTAGAGAACCGTTCCAATGCTAGCGCGGTCTACTCGAACGCTGTTACTGCCATTGCTGTTCGTTCGGGCCTATTAGCTGCTCTTTGGTCCTTTATCTCGTTTCATGTCTTAAAATTAAATACGCGCTTGCGCGATATCTTGGCTTTGTTCGAAATCGATGAGTTGACAACAGCGTTATGATATCACAGCCTGCTGATGACCATAGCCATGATCCTGGTTCTTTGATGATGATCTTGAAATACGTTGGACATAGATGTATCGTATAGAAACATAGTTGCAGCCAAAGGCCTCACTCTTGGACGATCTGTGAGCCGACAGCTTCGTTTCGACAAGATGTGCCGCAATCACATAAGTATGGACCAAAGGTTTTACATAAAGATGACCTTTCAGCGTTTCCTATATGGTCAGTTGTCCGATTTGGAGTGAAGTACAAGCAACCCAATTGTTTCGTTTTCTTTTCAACATGAACCTAAACGTTTCATCTTTCATCGGAATTAAATTCATATCACAATCGGCGGCCTTCACTCTATGGAACTTAGACCTACCTGGCGAAGTCAACTAAAGTTGTGGCCGAGCTGTTTATCCTCATCAAAGCTCATTCATCTTAAGGATATATGGGTTTTTCATATTTGTCACAGTCTTGCTGAAGGCGATTACGTTCGTTCAAAAGACAGCCGATGGTGTCTCTCGTTGGGCGCTGTAGAAAACGAACGATTTGTACTCCTGATGCTAATAGATATAGACACAAAATTTTTAGCGCTGTCCGCTGGTGACGCAGCTTCAAGCTGTCTAAACACGTTCGAGTTCGTTTGACGCTCAGATGCCGCTGCAACAAAGACACATCGTTGGCTGCTGTTGATATCAGCGGTAAGATCCCGTGCCGTTCAATAACTCCAACGTCTATGTTACACACACGTCGCATATCCATACAAACTCTTACATACGGACACGTTCACAATAATACCTATCGCCAACCAACCTCCCGATCCGAACGCGAGAGCGTCATGATCCTACCGGCGTTAGGCTGCTGGCTGTCCACTGCAGCGTTAAATCAGTCAATCCGGAACGGAATAGCCAGCGGTAAAACCTCGGCTTCTCTGTACTAATTTTTTGTTGCTATTCGTTGGCTTGTCCCCCCTCTCTCTCTCTCGCTCTCTTTTTATCTCCCTTAGTCCATCCTCTGACCTTCTCCGCTTGATCCGGAAGTGATCAGTCAGTGGACGGGCAGCCCGATTGTCAAGTCAATAGATAAATGAACCCTTCTCGCATCGCTCGTTGTCATCCAACATCATCGTCGTCCTACCGTCGACCAAGATCTGTCAACGCCTGTGGAACGGTAACTATTCAGGTGGCAGGTGATGCTGTTAATCTGTCCACGATGAGTCCGCCAGTACTATTACTACTATATATATATATATATATATATATATATATATATATATATATATATATATATATAGTAGTATCGTATATATTATGATAAAATAGAAACTGACGCAACGGGCAGCTATAACGGAGGCGATAACAACAGCGGCAGGGTACTTTTTCTCGAATAGTCCAATGATATGCGCTTGTACTAATAGCAGATGGCAGAGGATGGCAACATTGTTGACAAGCAATGTCGAAAATGGCAACTACGCGAACAACAGGGAGCAGTCGTAGTAAATGTGTTAATGACAAAACGAGATATAATTGTCTGCAAACGACACCGGCCGCGCCATTTTTTCGATCATTTACATTGTAAGGAGGGCTACGGAGCACTAAACGGAATCTTTCTATCATTAGTTAGCATTATAGAATCCGTTCTATTTACACTAAAATGGATCAGGCCAATTGTGGTGGCAAATACGTACCAGGGGAATGGAAACTATAAATTCAGCGCTTTTGATGACAAAATGATCGACTATATATATGTATATACGATGTTTATGGTCTATCGCTGCTGCAAGATATGGGATAGGTTGACTGTGTGCGGCTATCTCCAAGAGCAACTATCGATTAAAACGACAGGAACGATTATGGTGCACAGTTTTGAAAAATCCGGATTCAACTTTGGCCATAAAGATTTCTTGTGAAATGCTGGGCTTGTGTCAACTTGTTATCACAACATGTCCGTGTGCTGATGGCTCTGATAGTCCAGGCAGAGGGCTTAGGCGACATCAAATTACTTAATAGCCTTCATCGAGCTGAAGAACGGTAGCAGCATCAGATTTATAATGAAGTACCAGACCCGATGGGCCTGAAACGGATATCAGCCTAGTTGCAGCCAACAGAATCTGTTTCAGTGGCAAATTATATTGATCGGCTGTATTCATGTTATTGTTTCGCGTCTATACTATATATGTGCATAAAGTGTTAGTGACCCGTTTTAAAATACTCCATTGCACACAATTGATTGTCAGTGCGCAGACACCGCATTGCCCGTCGCAGCAGGAATCGTTCTCAACGTTGACGCGGTGAGAAACAATAAAATCGACCGGCGACACTTCTGGTACTATTGGCATCACCTTTGTTTTTACAGAGTTCATTGATTCGAACCTGTGTACCCACCATATTCAATGATATAAACTATGTTCAAGTTAACACCGTGGTATAGAATACACGCAGGACAAGATATTTGGTAATCGGACCGTTGGCGGACGCTGGATTGGTAATGAGTAATGGTGGATACGATGTGTTTTAATGATCAGCACACCGAAGCGGCAATGGCTGTACAAGGTTGTTGTGCAAGCGAGCTTCTTCGTTGGCTTTTATTTACTTACAGATGGTTAGTAAAAATAATTCCGAATGAAGAAAACGAAAGACCGCCAGTTGCTAACGAGAGGACAGCTGCTCGTGTATAGGTAACGCACTGCTATCAATCATCAATAGGATATGACGCCATTATAGAGCGACTATTATGGGGTAAGATGATGATGATGATGCTGGTATCATTGATGTCGTAAACGGCTGTTGATGTATAACGTTCTAATAACAAGAACGCCGAACACAACGAACGAAAATTTGTCTTTTCTATGGCTCACTAATCGTCGAAACTGTTTAACCCGTTACTACTAAGTGGAAATAGAAGTCGATTCGAAGAGAAATTGTTTGCTTTAACGCTCCTATCGATTTTAAATGAATCTGGCAAAAGAAAAACCTGAACACGGGTGTTAGAGCAATGGATGGCTGGCGCTTAGTGATAGTCCAGGTATGCCCGTAGGTCGGACGCGAATATTTTGACGGTCGTATCGACCTGGTCACGAGGCTGAGACTGTGAACAAGAGCTCGCTATTGAAAAGCAGTGAGCTGATCGAGTGCCAATAACAGGTTATAGAGCCAGGCACATCGTTTTTCCGCGTGGCGGGTGATTCCATGACGATGGATAATGACGCGTTTGATAGAAGGATAGTGTGTTTGTTCTTGTGCGAACTGGCGCTGCTGTCGTTTTTGCTGCCGTGCGTGCGTGCGTGCGTGCGTGTGTCTGTGTATGGAGAGTTTGCCGAAAATACGTTCGTTCTAACATTAATGTAAACAATAACGCCACCGGCAGGCACGAATAGACGTGGTACAGCATAGAGAGTGCAGCATTTACCCTGGGCGCCACTAGTACGTAGGCAAAGGTCACTAAATGAACCGCGTCGCTGGTTCGCTGCGCCTCTCCAAATGGAGAAAAATCTTCGTTTTTTTTGATCGTTTGTTGTTACTGTACCTTCACCTACACCGAGATGTCTCATTGAAGTCGGTTTATAAGCGAATAATAAAAATCCCGTCGTTATTTTTTCTCTTGCTACAGTCTAGAATGTGGGCAGACATAAACATGAAAGCCATAACACATAAATGACATTCGTAAAAAGTCTAAATATGTAATAGAAAATAATTCTGTCAGCATATGGCGTCGAACTCAACGAACAATTGATGCACACTTTAATCAAGCCTATATTAGGCATTTTGTTTAGCCTATATCTTGACGAAGTCATGCACTGTAACGCTATCAATCAATTACTATGTAAACGGACCTTCTTCACCCTCGAACTAAACGAAACTAGTAGACGCTTGAATATAGGCGAGTGGCCCAAGCCGGAGTGTTGTTTAGCCGCTTCCGCTGCTGAAGGCTTTAGCTGGTGCCGTCATCGACACAACGCGTACAAGCTAAGCGTTGACTCGGGAGCCATTTCGCGAGGGAACAACCAAGCCGTTGACAGCCAGTCATTCTGGTGTCGTTTAGGGTGACGCGCGAATGGTATTGTTGTTATCGTCGATACCCCTGCAGCCGCTAGTGCCGTAGTTAGCGGCAATAGCGAGGTAGTTATTTGTAATACTTACTTACACGGTCAGTCAGGGGTCGCGCACTCGAGTCTTTTCGGGCTTGTCGGATCGAGCCGCCGCCTTTTCATTGCTTGCCTTGACGGCGTCCCGCGGATGTAGACCAGCGCGAACAGCCCATGTTTGATCAGCTGCTGGTCCCGAACTCGACGATATACCTACCGGCTGATTCTAGTCGTAGCGGCTTTTTGCTGTTAGTGCTATCGCCGTGATTGGCGATGTCGCTGCTGGTCCGCTACTGTTGGGCCAAGTCGGCCAGTAAGGAAGCACACGCAGCAGAAAAGGCAGTATCCACTGCAGAAACGGCGGCAGCAGCCTTCATCTTACGGCGCTGAACAGGTGCTGCCTTGTGTGCCTGTTTTTTAGCTCATTCTGAGGAGGACTCGCTCACTCACTCACACTGAGTGACTGACGACAAGATCAAGCAGGTAACACACACGAGAGTACCTTGCTAGTGCTGGTGACATCGTCATCGTCAGCAGCGTCATTAACATAATCAACAATAACAGCAACTACCGACGATAACAATATTCTCATAAATAGGAATATGATGGACACGATGGTGATGGTGCAGATGATGAAGAAGATCCGGTCGATGCAGATGAGCTGTATGAAGTTCTGATGCCTCGCAATAGTTGACTCCTCCTATTGGCCGGCATCATCGGCGTCGCTGACTTAATGACAGTCTCCATCGTTGTTTGATTTGGACACGGCTACCGTTACCGCAACGGCTGCTGCTACTCTACAATCTCAATCTGTTGTGAAGTTTCTTCTGACATGGCTGTGTCTCCGTGGCTAGGAGAGTAATTCCTGGCGTTAGCTTGGTTTTCTTAGACAGAAGCTTCATTACTAGGGGGAACTTCAACATAACGACTTGGGCAAGTTTTATGTCGGCCTGTTAAATGACGATCAACAGTAGAGGGTTTGTGGATTAATTGACCAGATTATTGTGTTATATATATACATATATATATATACAACTGCTCGCGCTAATATCCATATCCATTCCCATACGTCCATTTCTACGTCTGCCTGCTCCCCCCCCCCCCCCACTACGTAGACGGTTACGTGATGATGACATTATAGGAACTGCTATGCACCAGGCGACCTGGACAGAAAACTTTGGTAGTGGATTCTGCGTTGTAGCTTAGACAGTCATGAGCATCGCAGTCTGTTTTTCTGTCAGCGTGCTGGTGATACCTAGCGTTAAGGTACTAAGGCTACGGCAGCTGGGTGCCGATGAAAGTGCGCGTGCCGCCTTTCAGCCGCTCAGATGATGCAGTAAAGCTGTCGCCAAAAGGTGCAAAATGTCAGCACTGAACTACGTTATCGAGCTGCTGCTCTTACGAGCGTAAAACTACTACCTTTACCGTCGCCCCTCTACCACCACTGAAGTCAACAGCAAGCAACGTCGTTTGGTGACGCGTTGACGGGCCCTTGATGTCGGCTTCAATACACACCTACCTAACACCGCGCCATTGGCACTCACACACCAGACCGTATCGGCACATCACTCGATCATCAGCCGTGTTCCGCCTCTGCATCCTATCGCCATCCCCATAAAATCTCACTCATCCCTGCTAAACCTGATTGCACCGTTTACAGAAACGAAGGGCTAGAGAGCATACGCTATGCAGACAACGATGCGATGACATTGCCTACCTACCTACTCCTACAATTGCCTGCGATTAGCTAGCCTACTCCGTCTTCGCAACCAGGTGCCAATCACACAAGTGAACATGGCGTGCTTGCTGAATGTGTGGGTCGTCTACTGGGTCGATCTGTAAGAGTGCGCTTTTGTTTGTTGCTGTGCCTGCTACACCGACATCGGGGTGGCTTCGCAAGCTCCGTTTTCTGTTGTTTTTGTTCAGTTCTTAGAAAACCAACGGCGACACAAGCTACGCTCGCGCCGCTGCATCCGCATGATACTGGACCCAGCTAGCCACACGGTGTTCAGATTTCAGTTCTTTCGGATTGAGTAGAAATAGCAGCAGCACTAGTTCAGAATCGACTCCCCACTACCACCTCCACCCCCAATCCCCTTTCGTCCCTCTGCCGTTGCTGGAATTCTATCAGCAATGCTCGATGTGCGAGTCCTTTTAGTGGCTAATATCGAGCCGGTCGGAGATCGTCAAAGAGTTGGCATTACACTTCGAAGATGCTATCGCACCTGCTCGATCATAGAAGTCTCATCGAAACTGGGTAGAGCTCCCGAGTGGCATTGTCTTTTAGGGTAATTTGGATAGGTTTGGCTCAGCTTACAGTCACCTAGAACTGGAGATCGGCTAAACCTGGAGAATACAGCCTCAACTAGTATTATCTATCACTAAATTTACTATATACGAGTGCAACCAGTGCCGCCACCTGGTGTGTTCTCTTGCTATCCCCGCAAAGTGCATTTTTTTCAGCTCGATTCGAAGCTTTTCGTTCATTTTCATCTTCTCTATTTATATAGCCTTTTCACTTTTACCCGCTCGTTGTGAACCAGCCCGCCCAGCCACCGGAGAGTCAGCTTACAGCATTTCCACGTTTTACTTTTACAGTCGGTATGAAAGAAGCAGCACCATACCGCAAAACCTTTCGCGCACACCTGAGATCAGCGGGGGGTGCAAACAACGCCGGAACGCGCAAATACGCCCCAAGCATCACCAATCAGCTTCACTTGCATTACCTGCATCACCACCAGCAGCGTAACTTAACCACCTTCGTAAATAAGCTTTGCATATTCGCTCTATCACTCTTCGTCCCTCGTTGTCTTTCACAGCGATTTATCTGTTTAGCCTGTGTGCTGAGAGATGTTTTTACAGTCCGTTCGATATGAAAGGACTTTAAGGGCAACGTCAAGAAGTGCCAGTAGGACTTGAGGAATCGTCACGTTAATTTTTGCTGGCTAGTTGCTGGAATGCAACGAAACAGATTATAATGGGTCGTCATTTCCATTGTGGATAGGATGCGGCCGAGCATAGTACGTTAGATAGAAATTCTACGAACGGCAGGCACTTGTTACACAATCAGTCCATTTACATTCCTATTGAGTCGCTAACTGAACGTGTATCTGTGTGATGTTAAACAGATAACAAGTTGTGTACTTCATTTGTGCTGTTTGTAGGCAATAGTTGTTGTCTATCGCGTGTTGTCGGCCGGTCATCATATTTTATTTAAACTCGATATTGTTTTTGTTTGCATAATGTATCCACACGGACTAATATCATAGTCTGGCTAATGGCCGCTCTATCTGTTGTACAATATGTCCACTGTTAGCGCCGTTTGGCACAGGCAATTCATAGCTTTTTAAGCAGCAATAACCGGGTTGCCGGGCCAAGGGGAACAAGCGTGCCCAGGCTAGCTTGCGTCTGCTTGTATATGCGTATGTCCGCGTCTTACCACCGGCCCTATACGGAAGTCGTCGCTCGTTTCTACTCTCATACGTCTCAGAATTCTTGCTTTATCCTTACTTTTCCTGCAGATATTGATCATTCGAGTGCCGTGAACGCCGGTTTTGGCGTCATCGTAAATTGGTCTTATCGTAGACCGCAACAGCTACAGTCGTAGACGCGGTTTTCGGGGCTGCTCGAATACGCCAATTGCCCAGGCGTTCGAACCCAAAGACTGTCTGAGTTTCCGTACGAACGCGACTCGTCGAGCCAGCGTTGGCCATGGTCGCGACCATACAATCTCTGCCCGTGGCCAAGAGAGATGACTATAGAAAACAAAGTAAAGTCGTGAAAGAAGGAAAGGACGCGTTCGAACGAGCAAAACCAGTAAACGAATGAACGGCTTACGGAACGGCATCATATAGCAGCCATGTAGCAGGCATACGGCGACGGCTGCGAGACCATAACTCGAATAAATCACTGAGCCCGCGCTCTTCAAGCTAGAGAGCTAGCGCCGAGGGCCTCACTACACTCCTGTGGACTCAGCGAGAGGCAGGCGAAACCGCCTCCGCGCCGACCAGACAGCAAAGCTGCCACGACTGATGCTGTTGTTGCTGCTGCTGCTGCTGCTGCTGCGGTGGTATGATCTCTGTCTACAACAGCAGGAGGCTAAAACCATTAACGAGGCTAACACCATCACGAGACTTTCGGCTAAATGAGCCCTACCGCGTCTAGTACTATCACGCATGGCTGGGTGTGCATTCGGTGCCGTCTTTCTCTCTGCCGGGCTCTATCTGCCTGTTTGCATGATTCGTGCGTGAGCGTGTACGCGACTCATGCACTAAAAAAGATAAAAGATGCCGGAAAAACTGCGCTATAAGGATAATGAGGGCTAGCGCCGTCATTTCTACTAGATCGGACTGCCAATGCAATAGAGGCAATTGCAATGACGATGACTATTGCTTATCTGCGATAACAATGAGGTTTGTGATTCTGCTGACACCAGAAAAACCAGTTGTTCTTCTAGCCAGGCCTTGCCCGCTCGTCTGCCGTTGGTCGGTCCCTCGAAGGTTCGATGAGCCCTAGAAACTGTATACGATCACTACGGGTGTAGAAGAAGCTGCTGTTGCCGCAGCGGCAACGGCTGGAGTTGGTAGAGTTACAAATAGCCTTTTCGTCGTTTGCGGCTGTAGTTGCCGAAGCCTAGGACAGGACATGGCCGGCGGCAAGGGTGAAAAGCATCGGCCAATCTCAGTTAGTCGCAGTCGAACCAAGCTAACCCGCGCGACACTTAACTACGCGGAGATATCTGTTCAAGTGGTCATCTTTGAGCAGTGGGCACCCTCCGCAGACTGCAATCTGCGCGTGATTGACCTGTTAACAAACGGTACCGCCGCATCAAGTACGCGAGCACGATGACGCTGCATGGACGGACGATCACACCAATGTTTCAGCAATATCAGCATCGACGATAGTCAACAGTCAGACCTCTTTATCGTTACGACCCGTTTCTGCTGCTGCCGTTTCTACTAGTACTACTAATACGTGCTAGCGTTAATGCTTGGCATCATCTTACGGTTCCTGTTGTTGAATTATCTAATGGCCTTCTACCAGTGCCTTTTTACCGATTCAAACAGATTACGAGTAGATGCAAATGCGCCCAGAAAACTGCTAAACCAAATATAAAGACGTGTACAATAAACACTGCGACGCTACGGACGCAGAACTGTTCCAGTATATATTATGGCACGCTTTTTTTTTTATCGTTGTGACTGTAACGTGACTGTTGTTGCGATTTTGTTTCTCGGCAAAAAAAAAAGTCAAAAAGATCAAAACAGACGAGGCCGAGAACTGCTTAACGGAGCGGACATACATACGCACGACCCGATATCATATGTAAATATGTATGTAGATATATAGATGGAAAGTAAGCATCCAAATGAAATCAGCCTGACATAACGAGAGAACCGATAAACACGCTGAAAGAGATACATGAAGACAGTTGGTACTGAATCTCTTTCCGCGCTCGCTCTCTCTCCCTTTCTCTCGCCCTGGCGGTAGGCAAAAAAAGCTTGTGTTGGGATGACGGATCTCGGGGCCTCTCGCCCCCTGGGTAGTTTACATGTCGCTACACCGACGAGGATCAGCGCTGCAGCAACAGCAACGGCCGCAGGAACAGTAACAGCAAAAGTCACCATAGCAGAGTCAAAACATGATCGAAAAAGCGGAGGGAAAATCGCACGCTCCGCTGTAATAATAATGGCGGCGCTGGTAAGCTGCCAGTGTGACTCTCAAATCTGGACAAGGAACATATGCAGGAAAAGAAAGATTATATCAAACCCGTTTTTGTTGTCGATGTGCCGTATCTCTGTCCGCTCATTCGGTTCATAGGTTATTGGGAAATAGCGGACATAGATATTTTTGCTAGAGGGTTCGCGTAAAGAAGCAGTGCTATTTTTCCAAATAATGCTGTGACTACACTGAAATTTCATTTAACGGTCTCGTCTGTGTAGGTGTATGAATTAATGCCCGTAGCGCATCTGAAGAGACGGCGCGATATCCTTAAAGATCAGAGTTGGATATAGACTTTTCAAGATATGTTGGCCCTTTGCACAATGTCGGTCGTGCGACCTTCAACGGCTAATATTCAAGTAGCTATTATTCTATTCTACAATCAAATCTATTATATCTATGAAAGATCGAGTGCAAGCAGCAGGCGTTAACAACGCGCTTTCTCTTTGGTCTATGATTTTCATCCGTACGTTGCATACTTGTGGCTTGGCTTAACTTGGTTAACGGCCGGGCTTAGCGCGGCACGATTTGAGAGAACTACTCAATAATATGGCAGTTCGTCTGTTTCGAGGCGGGTTCATCCGGCAAGAAATGTGTGTTGTTTGGTACGGCGCGCAGCGTCGCTGATCTCAAACATGGCAGCAGCGGTAGCATGATCATCACAACTACCATCTCCGGCACCAACGGCAACTGCTATGGCCGTCGCCGGTTCAGCAGCGATTCAATCGCACGCTGGTACGTGTGGTTGTGAACTCAATCGGATGAGTATGATAACGGGTGATTCGGTGATTTTTTTCCCATACACAGCCTCTCCAGCCGTACGAGCGAGTCTGCCGGCGAAGCAAAGCAATAGCAGTTACAGGCTCGAACTGCGTCCTATATCAGGGCACCTATTGATGAGGTTTAGTTGCGCATTGGCAGACGTTCAAAATGATCGGGTCGGCTTAGAGGGTGTAGCCGGCTCTGTGAAGCCGAATTGGCCGAGGATCTGGTCGAACAGCCAGTCCATCTGAACGCAGATCTAGAAAGACACCACAGACATCTTGAGAAAAGCCGCTGGAGAGCGTAAAGTAGTAGCATGGCGGAATGGTACCGTATTCCTCGCATTAACCTCTCTGCTGTGCACGGTCTCTACCCTGACTACTGCGAGCTCTAAGGGCGAGAAAGAACCAGCGATATCCGCTGCTAACATTAAAAAGAGGCTTCTGGAAGTAAAATAAGATAGAAAAGTCTGCTGCCGCGGGCGCGATCCTGTTGCTTCGAAGCTAAACAACACCAACTCGTAGCTGTTTACTTTACGCGCTTCTAATTGGCGCCATGGACGCTGGGATAGGCTGGCAAGGAAACAAGTGGAAAGAGTCATTTTCATAATTCAAATTGGTAAGCTATGCCTAGCTAAGGAACCTAGTCCGCAAAATTTCAAGTGAAGCAAGCTAGGTAACAGCAGTACGATGATACGTCTCCGGGGAAACTACGACATCACTGCTACCACAAACGGATTAAGTCAGAGCTTACTCACCGAATAAAATATGCATGATCCTAACTGGGGCACACCGGCTACGAAAGCTCGAAGCATATCTAATCCGACTTGTTACTAAGGTAAAAAAGGAACTGCCTATAATTACAGTATAATAATATGTACAGATGGCTAGCGAGCTTATCCGCAGTGAAGAGCTACGATTTAACTTTGCCAAATGTCTACTATCATTATTTAATACTAATTTATAACGGTGTCAAGAGCTTCTGCAATGACGGACATGCTGCGCATTGTGTTGCCTTTCCTTTCAATTCAATCGTATTGTTTACTACCGCTGGACATACAATATATGCAGGACACGTCCGTACGAATCAGGCGGACTTGGATTCGACTGTACAGGATTTGCCGAAAGGTTCATCTGGCCCCAATGTCATCCGTACCTTCCCATGAAAAAGAAAAGGACTAAGGCGGAAAAAAACAGCGAGAATTAACGTCAAAGAAGTCGAAAAGTGACACCGTGTTGCTAGCCAGCTAAGTCCATACCCTATCGGTGTCTAACTCTTCGGTGCTGATTTGAAGCTGAATTAGTGGTACAGCAGGGGTGGCAGCACTGCGACCAGCTGCAAAGCGCACTTTTCCTATTGCTGTATGAAGCTGGCGTACGGCGGAGTCATGGAGTTCCTGTTCGGCCGTCCTGATTGTCTCAAATGACTGTCTTCTCGTTGTCGCGGTGGCACTTCACTCGTCGGTGCCCTCCAGTCCGCCTCGCTATGGATTGACCGGTGCGATCAGCTCGACGACGACGACACCGACGACCGTTGATGGCAATTAGAGAATCTCCGAGGACCTCGTCCGTCGATAAAGATATCCTCCGAAAGCGACCTGTTTCCCGTTTGGCGTGTCTGCAAGTCTCGAAACGAAGTAACGATGGACAGTGGCATCAGTGGCTGGAATAGCGGCAGTTGGAGGCCGGGCTGTAAGAGACGAGAAAGCGCATACTGTAAAGTAGTAGGGCAGAGAGGCGTCGGAAAGCTGTGTGTCTCACTAGATGTGAAAGAGACTTACCTTTCGAAGCAGGCTACGCACGGGTGTATTTCGAGGAAGAAGAACTGATCTCTTGAGGATGTGTCGTAATTAACTCTAATGCACTTACTCCTTTGTGAAGACGAATTAAAAAAAATAGGCTCCCTTAGTCGATAATAGTGCCTGCAACAGAGACAACAGAACCAGCAGTACTATAGTTTTGAACGGAATCGAACATTTCTTTTTCGGAATATCTTTCTTTTTGTCATTTATTAGTACAACAATAATAACACTGTATTACTATGTATGTGCAAAGATACGTACGATATACAGGCTGGTACCCAAACTCAAGCAGAATGAGACATTGAGGCTCAAAATGTTCCATACATTGAAGTGCGCGTTCTTCCTGCGTTAGATGGGTTGATTCAACGAGCTCTATAATATAGGAAAAGAGAAAGATTAGTTAGTAGACGCTGGGAGCTGCATCCGCGAATGCGGCAACTTACTATTGTGTTATAGTTTAGCAGAGGCCTCCTTAGATTGAGCCAAGCATTAGGGAACTATGATGGCATCATATTGGTGACATGGCTGGTCCAGTCAAGGCATTGCATTAATTGTGGTCTGCGGTTGGGGTCTGAGTCGGACTTCTGCTTTTCGCCGATTTGGGGACGAGGCGGCGACCCAGCACTTGGTGTTAGCAGTGGAACCGCCGGCGGCGGCGCCCGCGCTAGCTGGGAACGACAACGCTCCGATATAGATGCCCGGAGACATAGAGGAAAATGAAGGCTCACACTTAGCTAGATATCCGCACGCAGGCACACGAACCAACGCTCAGATATAAACATTCACATATATAGCTATACCGCCTGGGGTTGTGGCCCACACGATTACCACTACCGTAGCGGCCGCCAGCAGCAGCACTGGCGAGCGTAGCTGAACAACGCCAGAATGGCGATTGTAGCCAAGCATGCGTCCATAGATCACGGCGTTCATTAA
Organism: Varroa destructor; assembly: GCF_002443255.2. Classification (NCBI taxonomy): domain Eukaryota; kingdom Metazoa; phylum Arthropoda; class Arachnida; order Mesostigmata; family Varroidae; genus Varroa; species Varroa destructor. Next base: position 51,956,962 of record NW_019211454.1, on the reverse strand, counting down.
TGGTTAGCCCGAGATGGCCGCAATAGTGGTCGCTTGGTTCGGCGCTTAGCCATCAGTAGATAGACGATGGCCGAGAGCGAGAATCAACAGCAGCAGTATCACGGAGACTGTGGCGGCGGCGGCGGCAGTGATCATAGCTAGTGCCATAGTAGACTGTATACTGGCCAGTCTGTGGTGCTGCCGGACTCGGACAGCGATCGGCTCCCGCAGCCGGCTGCGAAGCGACCAGGATTCGAGCCTCCTTTCTTCGATGAGTAACGCGGCGTTCGACAGATGTCCGGCATGTCTGACGCCGCTGCTGAGGCCGGTCCTACGATGCCGTTGCTGGATGTCGTGTGTGTCTATATGCTGGTCCTTACTGGCGGGCTAGTGAATCCCGTGGAAGTATAGTGTAGCAGCGATCGGCCGCTCTCAGTATTTGGTCGGGTGCATTCGGAAAGAGCGACAGCGGCAAGGAGCACCAGCTAAAGCTGCAAGCAGAGCTGCCTGCGGGAAGCTTGGTCGCTCCTCCTCGTCGCTCTCGTTTGCTTGTCGTCCGCTCAATAGAGGAAAAGTAGCGTTACACCGAGGGTGACCAGGCCGGCCAGGGTCGCGACCAGTGGCTAGTAAAGTAGTCCCAACCTCCATCTTTCCCTTAAAGATGATAACGACAACGACGACAGCGATAGCGACAACCATGACGACATCGTCGACAGCAGCGACCACGATGTCGAGGACGGCGAAAAGGACGAAGGAGATGAGACGAACAAGCAGTAGAAGAAAGAGCCAGGACTAGGATGAGAAAGATCAAGCCCGCTCCCGTCACTGGAGTGTGCGCAAGCGACAACAGGGAGCGCCTACTGCTATAGCGACAACAACAGCGCGTAGCTCTCGTAACTTGTAGGACACGCAGAGATGCGACAAGCAGATAGACGGGCGACCGGGTGACCAAGCAAGCAACGGGCATCGACAATCGACAGTCACCCGCCAGGTCGAGTGAACGACCAAGCAAAACGATGTGAGGCGGTTGGAGCGGCAGCGGCGACCTGACCAAACGGCCTGTAGGCGTCAGCGGACAACGAGGAAGGGCCAAGGAAAATAGCCAGACGCGACAGATACATTGACATACGGACACAGAGAGAAGGAAAAGGGGGGGGGGGGGGGGTACAAGGGCACCGATAGACCGATGCAGGCAGGCAGGCAGGCAGACAGCAGCCGAAAACGAGCGAGAGAAAAAGATGGAGCAGCGAAGCAAACAAATGTTGAACCAATAGTAATAAAAATGCTAGGCCGTCGCACTTAGACGAGCTGAGTCATCATTTCTTTCGACTCAAACAGCGACGGTAGCGGCGCCAAAAGAAGCAGTACGCAGCAACTATCCAACTGCTAATGGTATTGTATTGGATTTGGCTGTTACGGTTAACTTGGTCATTGCCTGCTGTTGCTGCTTAGAAGGTCTACCACCACTCTACTGGGGGATAGGGGTGGGTAAGACGAGGAGGATAGGACGGCAAGGGATATTTGGGGAGCTGCTGGGGTGGAGCAAAGATCTGAGAAGAGAAATGCCGCGGAGTGTAAATATGGCCAAGAAAAAGGTTAGATTGAGTTGGATTGGGTGCGTCTAGTGAGGTTGTGAGGTGTGCAGCCAGCGGCGGCCCTTCGACGATAAGCCTCGTACTTGCTTTCCAACTGCTGCTGGCGCTGCTTTTATTACTATTATACTTTCATTATAACTGCTATCATCATTACATGTCTGCGCATAGCTTGCAGTTATTGGGAAGAAAGAAAAATTACCACTAGTCGAGTTAATCGAACCATAATATTATCAGTATTGCAATGCAGTCTACATGTCTATACATGGATTTGTATACATATACGTTATCGGCTAAAATTCGATGATGGTTTCTATATTAATTGGTAGATCACTATAGCTGGTACTAACTGTAGCAGAAGTAGAGCGGCGCATGCACGTGATACAATAGTCGTCTTGTGATACGTTGACTGGCGGTTTACCAATTCGTCGAACACGACGCCTGCGGCAGCTTTGCGCTAGATCCAAGACTGAAAGGAGGTGCGCTTTGCTAGAAAAAGCTTCGCCTGCCGCAACAGCACACGGCAGAGAAAAAATAATGACACACCAACCAGTTCGAGTACACTACAGATCAAAGTCGAGAATGGCGAAGAGGAGAACGGAGGAAGGCTGGGGCGAGAGGCCAGCGAAGAAAGCGAGCCACCATTGCCGCTACTGCTACAAACAGCGGTTGGTAATGGCGCACTAGTGCGGCCGCAGCGTCATCAATGAGTACTCAGTCATAGGCTGATTGTGCGAAGACGCCTGTCTGAACCAGTCGCCGTTGCTAGAGCCATGGGACCGGGTCGTAGCTTTCCTGGTGCTGCCATAGTGTTATTGTGTGGCGGTGGCAGATGCGTGACGCTCTCTGCGTTCACGCCGGCTGCTGCTCACTCAATATAAGGCCTGTTGTTCTATCGGCAATGCCCTGCGGAAAGATCTCGACGATGAAAAGGTTTGTTAAAATGAAGATGGAAAGACGGTGGCTGTCGCGGCAGCGGCGGGGGCGAAACGGAGGAACCAATGGACTCAGTCAGCGAGAAAAAGATCTGGGACAAACAGGGTGACGGACAGGCAGACGTGCTGTTCGAGGGTTTCACAAACTGTCTATCTATATATAAATAAAAAGCATACGTGGTAGAACATACTTATGATACATATAGCAGTACATGCATTTATTTTTTAGCAAAAGTCACATGCATCTACGACTAGACATTCGCAGTGACTGAATGACTGAGTCCATTGGCTTGTTTGGCCTAGATGCTGCTACTACCGCTGCTCTTACCCCATGGTTCACTGGCGGTAAACTGTCGACTTGAGCCCTGTGTTGTTCCGACGCTGCTTTGGATGGGCCTTCGTTTTATGCTGGACCCTTTTCCTTCCCTACGGGCACGACGTTCGACTTTCGGCATGGCCTCCACGAAGAGCCCAGACTTATATGTCGCTGAGCCGATTCTGCCAAGCAGCACGAGCTGCAACAATATCTGTCTCTTGCTAGCTGTTGTCAGTAGGTCAGGCATGGAAGCCGCAGAGAGAGACGGACGGACGCATGGAGACGGGACTGCGATTGATGCGCAGAGAGAAAAACACTCCGAGGCGTTGCCTGGCTCTGTTAACTCGTCTCGGTCCAACTCGATTCGCTTGCTTCCAACAACATCGCGCGTCAACTATCAGTCGCGCGCGTACACATCCGCAACAGCCTGAAACATACGCAGAGAGACGGGACGATGAACACAGCCACGACTGGCGCAGCAATCGACCACCAGCGACAGTAAAGTCGAGAATAAAGCGCGGATGAGACGATGAACGACAAACAAGACAAAAATACATGGGAAGATAAAGGAGGACCGATATGTCCATAGCAAATAAGGACGACCGAATGAACAGAGAAATACGCAGTGAGATGAAGAAAAGGGAAAATAGTGCGGGCGACGAAACGAAAGAAAGACAGCGAATGACACCTGTGGATAGACACGTACGCAGCCGGGTACCGCGGCTGCAATTAAATACAGTTGTAACAGTAGCTAGATAGAGCAATGCGTAGGAACTGGACTGAATAGTCTTCTCGTGTTCGATAAGTGCGCTGACTCATGGCGGGTGCCAAGCGCCAGTGTCCGCGTCCAGGGTAACCGCCATTGCTTTGATTATAACTAGCATACGGTGCCGGTTATGTAGCAGGCGCCACAGACGTCAGTCTTTCTGATGCTGATCATGGAATCCCGCATTGTGGGCTCTCATCTGTCCAACAGCAAGTTAATCAGAGCTCAACCTGTTGTCTCACTATAAAAGAGCTACAAACGGATTGACAAAAGTCCTCTCTTCGATATCCTCCTCGAGTTCCTTTTTTTGTCGCAGGTTTTCGCTGTCGTTACCGTCAGCTTCCTCCTTCTTTTCCTAGTTTTTCCTTTTTGGGATCGGATGTGAAACAGTGGAAATAAGTAGACGATCGGGAGTTAGGTCTGATATCGAATGGAGGGAGAGAGAGACGTACGGACGGACGGACGGACGGATGGACGAACGTACGGTGGGCGGTCAGTCCGACGAGTGGCTCAGTGGGTAAAGAGGCCAGTCGACGCTTCACGCCCGCCGGCCAGATTGTTGTGCTGCGGTAGCCTAATGGTCTGTGGGTAGATTGGTGCGTTACATAAATTCGATCCTATGGAAAGCAGCACAATCGATAATTCTATAGTGATCGGAAAGTGACTGCTGGCGTCGCTGGCTAAGAATACCTTGCTGATGGCTGTCAGCCATTTTGTCGTTTGTGACGATAGGGAATTACGAAAACTTTGATCGAGGCCGCCGTTGCCGACTGTTGTTCACGACCGGGGTGAGGCTGAAGCCAAAAAGAATCGGCAGTGAACTTCGCCGCACTCTATGTCCCATAAAGTTGGCACCAAGAATTAGCCCAGATGGCCGGTAGAGTGGCAAAGCTGCTAAAGGAGCTAAAATAGTGGATAACGCTCCTGCGTCGTGGGGGCCAGGTGGATCAAGTTTACCAGCGAAGCCGGCGGCCAGATAGTCAGACTAATGAGCAGCTCTCAGAATGAGTCCGTGAGAGTGAAGAACGATTGAGTAAAGCGCAGGATCGACCCAATTTCGCCGATTGTGCCGTTATTCTTGCGCCTTGCCATTAATATACTCACGAGTTGGTAGTAGTGAACTGAAGGCAAGCGAAACGACTTGAGGCGTTTCAAACATCCGTCGCACTAAATACCTCTGGCAATGGCGATCGGAGCAGTAATGGTAATCCCAGTGGGACCCAGGTCAGCATTCCTGGTGGTCGACCCCAGTTGGTCTGCCACTTGGTTGAGCGGCACTGCTCGGTGATTATCGGAAGTCTATATGTTCTCAGCCAGCGCGACTGCAAGCTCACCAGCCGTTCAACCGGGCGGCGAGTCAACAACGCGTCGGTAGCGGTTGAAGTGGTGATGATAGCAGCCATCCCAGCTGCGACGACCCAGTCATCGAGGCACGTCGAATTGAGATCCCATTGCTTCACGTCTCGACTAACTAGTGCCTTCTTTTTCACCTACCTGCAATCGCCTTTATCTTCGGCAGTGGTTAAGGGGCGGCCGTCTCAAGCTCTCTAGGCTGTTCGCTGGCTAGCTGACTGGCTGTTGTAAATCCGACCCACTACTAACAGCCGCTGGACAAGAAGATCCAGCTCGTGTAGACCAGCTAGAACCTCTCAGGCTTTTAGATGAAACGACGTTAGTGGAGTTACTGTTGCGCTTGCTATGCTGTTAGAGGTGCGAGTGAAACCTAAAACCCTTCACCGCCATGGTTAGATGTATGTGTGGTCCCATTGGACCGATTTAGCGCCTGTACGCGTAACCACGGCGTTGCTCGAGTGCCGGTCGACCCATGCGTATCCGCGTAGGTCCGGAACATCGTTTGTTGACTTCGCTGTCGACGACGCCAGATTCCGGACTAGAGATATTTCATGCTCACGCACATAGTAGCATATTATAAGTATAGCAGATACGCAATCGATGACCGAGTTGTTGAACCATCGAAGTCTGATCCCAATATTCACAAGCTAGTTTACGAGATATAGCATGTATTACATGCATCTGCATTGCAATTAGTCTGGCAAGAGCAAGCCTGGTAAAGTTGATAGAAGCGAAAAAGGCTACAACGGTTTGCGGATTCGCGCGCTCTAACACATCAGTATGACATCGTTAATCGCATGATTTAATCAGTGTGGATCCAACCAAGTGTAAATAATAGAAAACGTTTTTTGTTATTATTAGCGACAAGGAGGTTGCTATGGATCAGATGCAGTACTGGAAAAAGTGAGCGCAGATTTGGGCCTTCTGGGTTTATTCGATGTGGCTTATGCCTGCGTGAGCAAGCCGAAAAATCCATACACCCTCTTGGCCTTAATTCTGTTCGCCATTTCCGTTATTCTCTTCGATTGCTGCCATTTCTATTATAGCCTGCTTAGCTAGCAGTGTGTGCACTGGACACATTATAGAGACTACAGGCTGAAAGCAGCTTACTTTAGAATTCTTTGCGTCCGAACATCCATTGCATGAGACTGTGCGGTTATTCAAAGCTAGTCAGCATGATTAACAGCGAAAAATGAACCTATCGTAATCATAATCATCGTTATCATCTCCTTCGTCCTCCGATGGAGCCCGATGACCTGGTGGACGATCGCCCGTCGAATCGCAATGAGGGCGACCCCAGGATCGGGGAGAGTTTGACTGGCTAGTGGGATTTATAGGGGAGGAACGCTGAGAGCTGCGGGGCAAGTCGAAGTACGACGAGCTCGGGAAAGCAGGCGTAAAAGCGTGGCCCAGCGGCATGCGTTCTTCTCGAGATAGCGGCAGTAAAGAGAAGTATTAGCGGCTTACGTTGCTGCCATTCTGTTAGGCTATATATGTACGCCTGTACTGGGTTGGGCCCTAGGGAAACGTCTATTCGAAGAGCTCGTTGTGGCTGCCTATTTCAGTATTTTCACTCATGTCAGACTCTGACTGGACCGGATCTCGGTTTTCTTCGTTCTTCGCTCTGCTGTATCAGCTTTCAAAGCGTCTCATTGTTTCAAGCTATCGTTACGTTATTAACATGATCCCGGTTGTAGTTGTATAATATTCAGTCTACCTGCGCATAAACAGGCACATTGGGAATAAATGTGGAATAAGCACGATGATGGCTATTTTATAGTGCCTACTTTTAAATATTCGTCCGATACCGTGTGCCGCTTAAATGGTCTACGAGCGTAGAAGGGCTCGAACCTCTGGCAATGAACGACCGACCCTATGATGGGCCATATGATTTGCTCCGTAACAGAAATAGTGCCCAAGTCAATGTTTGGCCTCGTTAATGATACTGTTTGACTGCGAGCAGTAGACCAGATAAAGAAACCAAACGCTTTAGAAAGAAGTTGGCGGTCGCCAAAGACAAGACACTGAGAGATAGAATAAACACAAGACAAAGAAGACGGAATCATATAAACGGAATAGCTGGAGAAAGATCCGCAGGATGACGAGAGTTAGTTGTTTTTGCGCGCTAAAATTTAAATGAAATGAAAATATACACGTATTCCTAGCTGCTGCTGTCCCAGGTCTCGACATCATTTCCCGTACCCCTGTGGGCTATCACTATAGTTACCACTACAGCCACCGCCCGCCCCGTTGGCTGTTGCCTGCTCCGGCATCATACGTCGACCCGGGCCTTGTGTGCACCTAGCTTTCTTTATTCATGTGGTACGAAGTGTGGGCATGTTTGCCTGTCTGTGCGAATCTCATGTTTGTGCGGCATCGGAACAAGCTGAAATGCGCGTCACATGTTGCGCTCCTGCCGCCGTTGTTTTCGCATGTGATTTACGGCTGATCTAGCGGGAAGTCAGTCGGTGGTTGTTGTTGTTGATTGTTGCTAAAGTAGCTGGTCGCCTGGCTGGCTGACGTGTATCGGGGCACTGGCAAAATAAAAGCCGCGGTTGTGTCGATGGTCTCCCTCTTTCTGTCCGTCCGTGTGTCTCTTGCTTTATCCGTTGTGCACACATTGAACGTTGCGTGGCGTTGTCCTTTATTGTTGCGCACCGACGGAGGCAGTGGTGACTCCGGAGCAGCAGCAGCAGCAGCAGCAAAAGGAAAGAAAGCCGCTCGCCGATGCCGGTAGCGTCAAAGAAGCGAGAGAGAGCAGGAGAGGAGACGAAACGCGGCAGCAAAGACAACATGATCCTGGGTCGACAACATTCTTCAACGACCACCGCCGCTCTGTCAGAGATACCATCAGCATCAGCATCAACAGCATGAACAACACCACCGACATATACGCCAGCAGCAGCAGTCCCCCCCTCTCGCCTGCCTCACGGCAACAATCTTAGACAACATCGCGCCATGCAAACAATCGCAGATACCATGAACAGAAGCTGCTCTACAGTTCGCACCAGCTTCTGCGGCGACACGTGTTACGACTGCCGCCATCAGCATCACTACGGTTGCTGCAACGTCGCCACATCCCAATCACAACCATAAAGTGTCGAATTTATTGAAATTAGCTTGTGCTGCCACTGCGGGCCTTCTTGCTTCTGTTGTTGTCGCTGCCGGCAATGGTGCTCATTCTGTGTGTGGAACTCAGGAACGCGGGCTTTCTCGGCGTTTGCCAGAGGAGTCCAGGGGCGACGCGAGACAGTTCTCCAGTTGGCTATATTATTATCTGCTACACGAATACAAGCAGCAAAATCGTAGGAACACTAAAATAGGACAGAGTTACGGAGAGACGGTGGTTTTCGTTGGTCGGGGTGTAGTAGGCGCGCCAATGACAACAGTTTTTACTCGGTAAAGCATCGGAGCATCTCAGAAAATCCGCGGCTGGTGGTAGCTGCTATAGGCCTATGGTCTGCCAACAAGGAGACTAAGCGAAGTATAATTCACCGTCGATGGAATGAGAGCTTTCCTGCAGCTTTCCGCTGCCGGCTTGAAATGGATAGACCGTTGGAATATTATATTTGTTTTAGTACTTCGCTCCCAAAAGCGAGCGATACGATTAGGATTCTGACTGTTTACCATGTTGGCTGACCGTTGACTGGCGGATGCAACACGCGGCCTGTAATACAATAAACGGTACAGGCAAATCACGTATATATTCTTACGCAGCTGTAGTGGACATCAATTTTAAAGTGTCGCCCATCATGTCAAAATGTAGTAGTGGTAAGTTGAAACGTTTGGGTTTCAGTTTACCACTACCACATTTAGTTTGAAACCTAGCGGGCAACCTGGTAACACATGTCCAAGCGTATTTTTACGTAGCGTCTTTTTTAAGGACACATACAACCCAGCATGCAACCCAGATAACCAAAAACGAAAAGAAAAATTCTAGAGTCGTGAATTTTTCGAGAGATGTCGATTGTTTAAGTGCATTTATTAACGTGGATTAATTAATATTCGACTATTGTCTTAACGTCAATTAGGCCAGCAAGCGATGGCCTTTTCTATTTTAAATTACAATAGGTACTGTATAGAATGCTCAATTAGATCGAGTCTGTGTGATCTTTATAACTTCCTCTCGGAAGACCATTAAACCAAGTACAACTATACGTTCAAGTTAATATAGTATATACATATAAATATAATACGGTGTATAGTAGGAAATAGTCCGCGACACGGATATAATAAGGCGTCAAGTCAACAATATTTAACTACTAGTCGTCGTTAATTGATGATGTGATACGCCCGCAATATTGGGCTGCTCGGAAATGGAAGCAGCTTAGTCGCTGCGATGAAAACGCGATGATAGGCGATTGATATCGTCATTGAAAATGGGGCTGGGCCTACTGCTGCTTTGCGTTTTGTGTCGTCGTGCCATCTGTAATTCGAAGCAAATCTGAAGAGCGAACCCGTTTTTCGAGAACCCATTTCACGGGTATGACGACAACTAAATAAAGATGGCATCTGTGACGGCCGTTTGTAAAGGCTGCCGCTTGATGAATAAGCTCACACTGCATTGGTTACATATAATACCCTCGCAGACGCAGGTAATAGCATTTGATTTTGCCCAAAAGTAAAAAAAGTTGAATATTATTTATTTGTAGCACTGATAAATTACAATACACAGCAGCAGCGGTTAAATATACACAGAAAAATGTGGGTTTGCAATTGATTTTCCAGGACAACACTGGGCCGTGTCCTGCTATTTATTAGTATTTCGTATCACTTGATTCATTCCTGTTAATGCAGTCAGGACCTATTGTCTCCTGCAAACATTATATTATAGCCTTCGTGGTTTATTAATTATTCGTAGTTGGCCACTGTAACTAGTTGTGTTACACAAATATTGTCTGGGCCTTGACCACGTATAGTAAACTCAAAGGGGTTCTCTGCTGACGGTATCGGCGCATTTATCTGCAAAATTATTTTAAATTCAAGGAACTATATTCCGATTTTATCGTCAGTGCACGTTCTACAAAGCACCACCAGGACATAAAAATTCAGCAATATGCACGTATGCATATTTACTGTTTAGGATCATGTCGAGGCATGGGTGGGGCACTCGCGAATTACAACGACGCTGCGCTTGACCGATCGGAATAGCAGGGGCAAGTCGCCATTTCGCGTCTCCTTATAATGTGTTCCTCTACTTGTTCCAGTCTCTAGTTTCTTTTTCTCGTTGATATCGAACTGCTGTTAGCTTTTGTCATAGATTCTAGAGCCACAAACCAACGACATCATTTGGTCGTCGCCTCCGTCGTGCTTCAAATGGACGCCCCACACGCGAGCTGCTCTTTTCTTGAGCGATAACCCTCGTAACTACTTCAGCCAATTTAGTATTTTAGCTCGTAGCTAAAATCTGGATTCTTATTGCAACCATTGCGTGTTTTACCAGCTAAAATCTACTTTTTTGGCTTTTGTTATGGTCGACGAGCAGTCGGCTTCAATGAATGGTCGTCCAAATAAAACATTTATTAACCTCTATTAACGTATAGCAGATAGTATCATTTTATAAGTAATGATTTGACAAATGGTAACAACCACATCTTGCGCAAGTTGCCCTTGTAAGTCATGCTGCTTGTATTTCGTGAAAACTCGCTTAGCTGGTAAGGATATGTCGCCACCTTACGCTCAACTCTGCGATAGTTATCTCTGTCCTTTCATCAAAGATAGGTGAGGCGTGGATGCTGATTCCCGCCTGGGAGTCCGAGTGTTTTTCTGTCCCCTTGCTCTTAATGCTTACGTCCATTTGCGTGGCGTTCCCTAGTTTATCTCGATGGTCTGTTCGAAGAAACGAGCTGGTGAGTGCCCACTGCCCATCATTGGGCCTACCAGCAGACGACAGTGGGTACCAAATACCGACAGGAAGAGTATGAACCAAGAAGGCTAGCAATAGTAATAGCACAACGGTAATTGCTACAGCCTCTACCATTGTGGCGGCCTCTCCCAGTCTCAATAATTCCCCCTCTCCAGCTGCGGTCAACCATCCGAAACGCACACCTAACTCCCTTAAACTGTGGCCTGTCGACGTCTCGTTGACGCGGGCGAGCACCGCAGCAGCCGCGTCCGATAAAGTGCGTTTTTATTTAGAGCTGTCCTGGCTACTGATGCTGCTGCTGGTGCTGCCGTCGGCGGCTGCGGCGACTTGGTCCCAACCGATAGGTGTAATTAACACATGTTCATTTTTATGTGTTGACCGCATACTAATTATTTGAAGCTAAGAGTCGAGCGAACGAATGATTGGACAGTAGAATGGATGGCAGATCGAAATAACCTCATGGTCGTACAGGACGAAGCGAACTGTTGTGTTCGGTCTGAGGACATCGAGTGGAAGTGAAATAATACGGTGAGAAAGAACGCAAGAGGGAAAGCGACGAATTCAGGCTCGGGTCACTTGTCTTAGTGCTGCCACTGCTGCAGCATCGTGTCCTCGGGGGGTTTGCCCGGGGTAGCGCGCATTCAGGCCTCTGCAAGGGGGTGTTGGGGGTTCATTTAACCTGTTTTTAGGCAGTCGTCTCACTTGCCCTGTTGACCTGACATGGCCCCTTATCCACCTAATATTAATTGTTATCGTAATTACAGAATGCCAGAACCGAGAGAAACGGGGAGGGATCGATTGGGAGCTAAGTGGCCCGATCGGGACTTAACGGCTAGATTGGGCGAAGGAGACAGCAACGGTGTACACATGCGGTCGCACAGAAAATAAATTGGTGCAAAGCGAATACTGACCGTCTTGGCAAATATTTGCAGTACTTAAGAGAGCAAATCAGGGTGAACCAAAACGAAAAGTTCATAGTATGTGTTGTACGAGCGGCCATACGAGGCAGCTCCATTGTCGCGTTGTTATATACGCACTCAAGCTTTGTAGTTTCGAAGAGGAAAGTTGTGGGAAATATAAGCGCACTACTAATACCGTACCATGTTCGTGTGCTTAAAAAGCTATTTACGTTGCCTGATTCTTTCTGCGCCTGCAGTTCGAACATTTTGCTGTTACGACACTACATACTTTGTTGACAACTTGCTGACACCAAGTAAACTCGACAATTTATCCACTGGCCCGTTAGTCGATGTATGCTTTTTATGATGGTAGCTATCGCTTATTTGCTTATCTCTGTTTCTAATTATACATGTACTACATTTCTTAGTTCACGTGTCTATCTGCTGTCAGCAACTGCTGATGAGCCTGGCGAGCTGCCGCTAGCAACAGACGACCCACCGATCATTTACCATTAGCGCTGTAAATCTGAGATCAGGCGAAAGAAAAAGAAGCAGCGGATACCGCAGCACTGTCTGATTCTATGTTGCTAGTACAGCTGGTTCAACGGATGCAGCGGCGCTGCGTTGAACGACTAAGATGCGTCATTGCTATGAGTTTCGGTACGATCTAGTCTCTCCTTGAATTGCACGCGCGGACGAGTCGCTGAAGACGCGGCTTGTACAGGCCAAAAAGAACAGACGACGTAAACTACACCAACAGCGAACGCAATGACGCGGGTGCGGTGGTTTGTGACTGTCGATCGGTTTGCCTGCCTGCCTGCCTGCCTGCCTGCCTGCCTGTCTACATACCCTCATTGGACCGCCTGTTTGGATTTAGCTGGCTACAATGGTTTAATGGCGACGTCAACACGACTGACTATGGTGGCTGAGGAATCGATAATTGAAAATTGAATACTTTACGGTAAGAACGATCGGGAAAAAGACTGAAGCAGCGGGAAAAAGAAATAAAGAAAATGATAAAAAGGAGAAAGATAGAAGTCAGTTCACAGCAGATTGACTGACTGTTCTCGTTGATGCTGCTGCTGACGGAAACAATAGCAACGACGGCAATAACAACGACGATAGCCACTGCGATAGTAACGACGTTTGTGTTAAGAAATTCGAAATCTCTAGCGAGAGGAAAGACTGCTCTGTTTAGATGGTCAACAAGACAATGAAGTAAGGAAGAGAAAGGACGACAAAGAAGTCATTTGGAATTTTTAGTTCGACGCAGCGAAACACGAAGGCGTAAGGGTATGGAGACGCGTTAGAATCAAACCGAAAATGCGTACCATTTGCTTGCCTGTCGGCCAGCACCGTTACGGCCGTGTCCGCGTAGTCATCGGCGCATGATTACTGGCAATTGCGGTCATCGTGTACAAAGTACAATAGCTGTAAAGACTTTGCGTGTGGTTTTGTACCGGTGTAGCTGAGGCTGTTCTGCTACTTTCGATGCAGCAACAGCAGGACCGGCATAAGTTGATCTTGAATGCAAATTGTCTACGAAGCAAAGCAGATTGAAAAATGAGCATTAGAGCGATAGATTATGAAGTTCCGTTCCTTCTGTGAGGGAGTACGTGCAACTATCAACTTCAAAGGCCAAAAAGTGAGAGCCACATGACGTATGCGTAGCGAAGAACCGCAAAATCAGCCAATACAGAATAATGAATTTACGAAACACATATATATATACACGGCTGATGAGAACTAGATTGACGGTAGTAATGCTACTTGGCATTGTTGATACTAATGGCACAATGTGTCTTAACGGTGGCCGCACAGAATAAATGATTTTAAACTATCGATGATATTCAATCAATGACGGGGAGAGGGGAGTAGATGACGACTCACCGATACACAGTGGCGCCGCACCAAATATCCAAGAAATACTTGAAGCTCAAGGGAAATAATCGCATTAATCGCATAAATGGAAACCAAGCTTCACAAACTGGCGAAAGAAATTTTCGATTTTTTCCGTAGTGACTGCTACTTAGCAGCGAAGAAAAAATCAGTGATGCTTGAGACAGCCGAATTTTGTCCATGTATCGAGCTAAAATTCGATGTATCGTTTGCGTATCCTGTGTACCATAGGTTGAGTAGAGCAGACGCAACCACTGAACACGACGATGTAATCTAGAAAAGAAACACTAACGTTCCTGTTCGACCTATTGGTTGTCATCTGAACCTGTTAATGCTGCTTGACAAGATATCGGTTCGTTAGCCGAGCTTTTGCTGGACCTATCTCGATATTGTATGGGTTCGGAGAAAACAAGGCTCGAGGGCATCGCATGCGTGGAGTAGGACCCGAAACAGCCACCCCGCTGATCAGTTGTCCTTAGACCCTTCAACTGTCGTCGTTGTCGGCCAGTCTGGAAGAAGCAGTAGCGTTACCATTTTGCCCATAGATTGTATTGTACACTGAAACAGCTATACGCCAAACCATCATCAGGTCCATGCTTAGCAAAGAGCAAGTAAGGCGTGTGGGAGTCTTACGAGTTGCAACCGCTATACGCTCGGCTATATATATACATACACATATATATGTGACAGGTCACGATGATGTTGCTGAGCACCGCTGGCAGTGACTTTACAGTTGCGTTTAGTATCTATTTGCCGATGCCATTCATGTTGATACTGATGCTATAGGCAACGATGATTGTGGTAATGATTATGCTGATTCTATTAAGTGATGACAATACATGCTGCCGACGAGCTTAGCGATTCGTTCGGTCGTCCGTACGGTGGTGACTGACCCTCGGTTCAATGATTGATTCGATCGCCGGCGCTGCAGCTGTAACGTGGTTTGCCTATGATTTTAATCTGAACGAATGAAGACCAGTGGCTTACGGCAGCGAAAACAATCCGACAGATTGCCTTCGCCAAGGGCTGCGACGGCGGCGGCGGCGACGGCTGCCACTTGCTTTCGGGCCAAACAGCCAACCATTCATCGAATACGGTAGTCCGTAGAAGAACAAATGCAAGCGATTTTATGAGATCGTTGAACACAGGACGGATTAATGAGGCGTCTGTTGATGTATAACCTGAGCCCATTTTGCTGACTTGAACTAGTCGTCTGTCAACCAGCTGCCTAGTACGCGTATGTGTGCCCACGTGTAGGTCTGCTAACTTTTAAACTGTTCTGCATAGCAAAGAAAAAGCGCTCACTAAAAATGTTTACTAAATAGTAATATCAATGGCATCCTCCTTTTCTTGCAGTGTCCGTTATGTTTCGGAGCTCGAACCTAGTTTCTTGTAATCTCTCCGCCTGCTATGAGGAAAAAAAGACTCAAAATTTTGCGCAGATCGCTTCAACTCAGGAGAAGAACCACATCATCACTTTTGATAACTGCTCGGGACTATGTGCGACACTGGTAAGTAAATCAGGCTAATGTTTTATCATTGTTGGATTTTCGCCTGAAGCAAAACTGGCCGATGTTCGTCAGATTTTTTTCGGCAAAAAAACTGTTTTACGGTTTCTTTCAGTTTTCAAAATTGGATCTAACGTTATGTTCTTCGGTAAATTACAACTTGTCTTCGTTCTGCTCTTATTAGTTCTTTTCTCGAAAAAACAAACTTAACTTTATGGATAATTAGTATCAGTGATGACAATTGATGTCGTTAAACTGTTCTGTGTCCTATTTCAGGCCAAGGCAACGGGCAGGCCTCGCTCGATCTAAGCCTCCCAGTGACGAGACCACAGGCGGCGTCGAGTCCCCTACCCCTCTCTGTCAATTTCAACCCTGCTGAGATCAACATGACCCCCGAGGAAGGTGTGCTGGCTATGGGGGCGCAGCAGGACCTCGGCTTGGCATTGACTAAAAGTTTAAGTCCTAGCCAGGCTCCGCAAAGCCAAACACAGACGCAGGCGCCAGCTGACGTCGAGTCGTTTACTGGACGTATTGTCTACAATCCCGATGGATCGGCGTTCATCATCGATTCCGAGAGCTCAGAAGACTCAAGCTCATTGCCTTTGCCGTCACAGGAAGGGGCGATTGTTGACGGCCGGGGATTGACACCACCTCGAGGTACCGAACTATCCATCCCTCAGGTGGTCAATGCGTACCATATCCACAAAGCGGAGACCGGAGATGGCACGCCAAGTGCTAGGGCCGCCGGTGGTGCCGAACGTTGCACGCCCCTTGTACACAGCTATCGGGTATTCAGCGTACGTGCACGTAACGGCAAAACGCGTGCTGTACAGCAGAAGGATCAGGAACCTCCGCAAGTGAGTGGTAGTTTAGCGCAGTTCTTGCAAGAAAGCTTGCAGGACGGCGAGCAGGTGCAGCCAGCGCGGCCTATCCTTATGTGTTTCCTGTGCAAGCTGTCATTCGGCTTTTCAAAGTCGTTTGTAGGCCACGCGACGAATCAGCACGGCCTGTCATTAGGCGAGGATGAGGCCGCACAGCTGGAGCGACGTGCGGTATCCGCCATTATCCAGGGGGTGGGAAGGGAGAAAGAGCCGATCTTGTCCTTTCTTGAGCCCCTCAGGACCCCTCTGCCAGCCTCAACTACCTCAGGCGCCAATAGCGCACCCTCCGAAGTTCGGCCGGAAACGCCACTATCCGGTCCCCTTGTAAATAGTTCCAGCCACTGTGATACAACAATTCAACCTTCCACAATTCCTGCATCGTCTTCGTCACCCAAGAGTCAAGAGCAATTAACGTCGCCACCCAATACTGACAACACCGTCGCGTCGAAAGCCTTTACGAGCCAAAGTCACAACACTTCGAGCACCACAACAACCAATGCGATTTCAAGTAATACTACTGCTGGAAGTACGACGACAAATGAACGTCCCAGCCAGCAGGACACAAATAGCGGCAATAACAGCAGCGCCAGCAGCAGCGTCAGCGTTAACGCTAGCAACCGGTCCCGAACGTCGAGTCCAACAGCGTTATCGTTGGTTCTATCGATGAGAAGAAGCCCCAGTCCGCCCGAGTGCACACCTTCTAGCCCTGAAACACTGAGCGCAAAAGCGAAAGAGCTCGAAGAACTTGCCAACATCGAGCGGGTCCAGCGGATGGCGCAGCTCGCTGAACAGGTGAAGCGCGAAGCTGAATCACCCAGCAGTCAGCGGCCAACCTCTGCCTGTTCAACCGGTTCATCTCCTAGCCATCAAGGTGGTCCTAGTAAGGGTGCCATGGACCAGATGGCTGCTCAACAAGCGCAGGCGCTATTCAGCGCTATGCTACAACAGCAGTTCGGGTTGCAGGTTTGTCCACAGCATCCCGAGGGTAAGCCGCCGGGCACAGACTGCAATAAGTGCGATGCGAATCAGGCGCGCGCGGCTCAGCTCGGCGCTGTACACAGCCAACTGCAGACTCTGCAGCAGAATTTACAGCAGTCGCAGCTGCAGGCAGCTGCCCACATGTCGATGTCGCAGCTAAATCAACTCAATCAGTTGGCCATGTCCGGCCAAATGGGGCAGGTGCCAGTGGGGCAAATGGGCCCGCAGCTCGCCTCCAGTAGTCCAGCGCCGTCGCCTCAGGTGATGCACTCCAGGAACTCGTGCAAGACGCTCAAGTGTCCGAAGTGCAACTGGCATTACAAATATCAAGAGACACTGGAGATCCATATGAAGGAAAAGCACCCCGAGAATGACATGAGCTGCGTGTACTGCCTCACTAACCAGCCTCATCCGCGACTCGCGCGCGGGGAAACCTACACGTGCGGTTATAAGCCCTATCGGTGTGATGTGTGTAACTACAGCACCACTACGAAAGGTGAGCAGGCT
Source organism: Varroa destructor (assembly GCF_002443255.2). NCBI lineage: Eukaryota > Metazoa > Arthropoda > Arachnida > Mesostigmata > Varroidae > Varroa > Varroa destructor. The sequence goes on along the minus strand of NW_019211454.1, from coordinate 51,939,483 downwards.
CAGCGTTGATATAAGATTATATACTCGGCTACCGGCAAGAATGGTGACAAGCTTTGGCTTAACCAGAACTTTTCAGAGTTTCATTGGTTCTCAAGCTAACATGCTAGTGTAGGCATATTTTTATATACATATATATATATATTGATATCTTATTCTAACGACGTGTGTTACGTTACCCGTTTCACTACTACCAGGCAACCTCTCTATACACATGCAGTCGGACAAGCACATCAACAACATCCAGGAACTCCACAATGGCCAGCTGCAGGTGGGCGGAGCGGCTTCGGCTGCGCCATATGGTCAGATGCAGTTTCCCGCGCCCCCCAAACCGACCGAGCCTGAACGGCCTAAACAGGCAAGTCCTAAGCCTAAGGCCACCTGGAGGTGTGACATTTGCAACTACGAGACAAACGTGGCGCGTAACTTGCGTATTCACATGACGTCCGAGAAGCACACGCACAACCATGCCGTGCTACAGCAGAATATGAAGAGCTTCCAGGCGCTACAAGCGCTCGGCGGCGGTAATCCGGCTGGGCTGGAGCAGGCGCTCGGCGCGCTGACGCAACCTGGCACCCCCGCAGGGCCCAATCACCCATTAATGGGCTTGCATCCTGCATTTCTACAGCAGCTACAACAGCAAGCCGGCCAGCAGGACCCCGCGGGACAATCCCCCGAGGTGCAACTGGCCGACATTGCCTACCAACATGCACTGCTGGTCATGGCACACCAGAACCAACAACATCAGCATCAGCAGCAGCAACAACAACAACAACAGAACCAGCACCAGAGCACCCCACAGGCGGCTCATAAGAATAACCCCACGCTAGACATGGAACATCCCGATCCCACCCTTAGGTGAGCATCCGCTTTTCACAATATTTCTCGATGTGCACCTTCGAACTTCTGTTGTTTTTCCACGTGCTGCTTCGTAGGTAAATATGACGCAACGTACTCTAACGGGAAAGAGCTAACAATTAGCGTTCACTATCTAACAGCGATCTGTTTGTTATCTCACTCATTTCAGGTGCGACGTGTCGTGCGACGAAACCTCGCGAATCTATCAGTGCTGCGTTTGCTGTGTGTTTTCAGTGGATAGTGTGGAGGCCTTGGGAGCCCACTTCCAAATGGACAGGACGAGGACGAAGGAGGACGAGGTTCTAATGGCAGTTGCTGGCAGTTATATCTGCAAGCTCTGCTCGTACAAGACGAACCTTCGGGCCAATTTCCAGCTCCACTGTAAAACGGACAAGCATCTGCAGCGCCTTCAACACGTCAATCACGTTAAGGAGGGCGGCCAACGAAACGAGTGGAAGCTCAAGTACGTCAACATATCGAACCCGGTTCAGGTGCGCTGCAACGCCTGTGACTACTACACCAACTCCGTACATAAGCTCCAGCTGCACGCGGCCAGCCCGCGTCACCAAATGTGCCAGCGAGCATTCAATCGTCTGGTGCAGCTGGAGGCCGCCCACCAGCCTCAGGCTCAGCAGCAACAAGTCCTGCAGTACAGCTGCAAGCTTTGCGAGTTCGTTACCGCTAAGAGGTCGCAACTCATCGAACACACCGGAGGAGCCGACCATATCATGAAGGCGCAGGCCGAACCCTGTGACATCTTGGACTCACTCCTTGTCACCGTTAAGAATCAGGGTGAGTGCCACAACAATAAGTTGCAGCAGTTAAAGTGTGATCAGTGTGGTGGCCTACCGTAGCTTGTTGAAGATTTGTGACCGTGTTATTCTTCTTCGTTTTTGATCGAAGTGTCTTCTCTGTGACTCGAAAGTTAAAGTTTTACTCGTATTCTTTCAGGCGCTGCTACATCCGACTCCTCGAGGGCGACAGACGCGCGTCACTGCAGTCTGTGCAGCTTCGTGTGCGATTCGGACGACGCCTTCCGGGAGCACTTGGCTTCCCATCCCGAACTCAAGGACCGAGCAAAGTCGGAGGAAAGCAAGGCCGACACCGATAAGGACTCCGGCAACGACTCGGAGCTTAGTCGCAAGAAGGACCTGGACACCTCCGGCAGCAGCTCGGGCTGTGTGCAATGCCCACTGTGCCAGGATGAGTTCCCGGATCTTGAGATGATTGGCCAGCATTTGCTGGCAGTGCACAACGTCACCAAAGAGGGTTTGCAGAGGCTGCTTGCGATCGTGCAGGCTACCGGCGAAGCGCGGTCGGCAAAACGGCCGCGACTCGATTCCGGCACAGAGACTGAAGGAACGGAGGAAAAGATGGACACTGATGAGAAGCTAGCCGAAAAAGACGAAGCGGACGACAAGCCCGACAAGACCGACCCTGAAGACCTAACCTGCAAGAAGTGTGGCGAGCAGTTCCAAAACCTCGACAATGTCCTCAACCACCTGCAGGACCTGCCCGAGCATTTCGAAGAGGCCGGTTCTTTCCAGTGCTGGAAGACCGGCTGCGACGCCTCATTCGGCGCTGCACCCGATCTCAGAAATCACTTTAAAAGTCACTTCCTTACGGTTATATCAGATCTCACAGTGTCGGAGAGGCACGTCTACAAGTACCGATGCAACCAATGTTCGCTCGCTTTCAAAACTATGGAAAAGCTACAGCTGCACTCACAGTACCACGCGATCCGTCAGGCGACGAGTTGCGTCATCTGCGGAAGAAATTTCAGGTCGGTTCAGGCTGTCCAGAAACATGTCGAAAGCACTCACTCGTCGATGAGTCCCGAGGATAGGGGGAAATACCAGGAGTACCTGGCGAAGAACCCGTTCCTTAACAAGGAGGGAGGCTCAGGAGTGCTCGATCCAGTGCTCAACGAGATGCTCAAGAAGGAGAGCCTCCGTGATGCTGATGACGAAATGCTTCCGGCTGAAAACGATGACCCGGAGCTTCAGCCAGAAGAGCTAGATGACGAAGAGCAGCCTGTTGACAGCACGTTCAAAGACGACTACATGAACCAGTCTCGGCGCGCGGAGGACGCCTACAACGATCCCAACCGCAAGTACAAGTGCCATCGATGCCGGGTGGCTTTCACCAAGCAATCGTACCTGACGGAGCACCATAAAAGCGCGGGCCACCGCGCCAAAGCGGGACCCGTCGTCGACAAGTACAACGACCCCTCTCGACCGTACAGGTGCGATATTTGCAAAGAAAGCTTCACCCAGAAGAGTATCCTTCAAGGGCACTATAACTCGGTTAGCCACCAACACAAACTCAAGCAGATCACTCAGCCCTTGGGTGGCACATGTGCAAATAGTGTCCAAAACTCAGTTGGAGCCGGTCATCTTGGCTCAAAAGACGGTGCTGGCACTCCACCCGCTCCCGGCACGCCCTCAGGCCAGGTTTCGCCCAGCAGAAGCTCTCCGTCGCCGGCCACCCTGGCCAACAACAACAACATCATCGAAGAGTCCGGTAAGCCGTTCAAATGCAACTTATGCAAGGTTAGCTACGGCCAGAATGCCACACTCGAAATCCACCTCCGCTCCGTTCTTCATCAGAGCCGGGCGGCGAAAATCCACGAGCTGGCCCTGCAAGGACAGCTGGATCTTCAGCTCCCGCTGATCGAACGGCCTGACGACGACGAACAGGCATCTGCCGATCAGGTGGCGCTGCAGAACTTCCAGCAGATTGCCCAAAACCTGCATAACATACAAAGTCTAGCGCAAAGCATCCAGGGTGTGGGTCATTCGCAGAATGCAGCCGACAAGGAAAGAGAGCTTCTACAGCAGCTCCTGAACCATCTGGGCGGACAGCATACCGGAGCGCAACAGTGTCAAGCTTGTAACCAGTCCTTTCCAAATACCGATGCACTTAACCAGCATCAAATGTTCTGTCCGATGACGAATGCCGCTGCAATATTGCAGAAACAAGCACAGCAACACCAGCAGAATGCAGCGGTTCAACAGCTTCTAACCGCGTTAACATCTGGGGATGTCAGCCCAGTCAAGCTCCCCAAAGGCATGCAGCCGGCACCCGTCAACCAGCAGCAGCAGCAGCAACAACAACAACAGCAGCAGCAGCAGCAAGCAAATACTCCACAAAATCTTCTACAAAACCAATTCAATCAGAATTTCGGCGTCGGCGGCAGCATTAATGCTAGTGGCAAAAAGCCGCCCATGTACAAGCATTTACTCGAGTCATTTGGTTTCGACGTGGTCATGCAATATAACGAGTTCAACCAGAAAGTGAAACGTCCGGACGACAACAATAGCAGCAGCAATAACAGAGACGACAACAAGAGGGAGGGCGATGACACGTCGGCGGCGCTAATAATGATCAATGAGGCAAAAGACAGCGCCTCCGATGACGGGGACTTGTCTGCGGCCAAAAGCGCAGACAGTAACGCTCAGGAAAACGGGGCCGTGGTGCAGATTAAGCTGGAGGCCGACGGGGCGCCGCAGGAGACCCTGGACGCTAAGGATAAGGAGGAGAAGGATAAAGACAGTGACCAGAAGACGCCCCCCGAGCTCCAGGATGTAGCGAAGGATTCTGACAAGCCGGCAAATGTCTCCGGAAAGCTCGATCTACCTGAGCTCAACCGATGCCGCTGCCCGGAGTGCGGCAAGGAATTCTCGAGCGTTTGGGTATTGAAGGCACACCGCGAGGAAGTCCACAAAGACGTGGTGCCTGTAGAAGTTGTCTCCAAAGTCGCGGAAAAGTTTAGGAACGACTTCGAGAACAAGACCACTCCCACTCCTGGGTCCGGCAACCACTCCGGAGCCGTCGGGACAACAGCAGCAGCTATTACAGCCGCAGTAACAGCAGCAGGAAATTGCAGCAACAACCAGGTACAGGCGACAGCAGCAGCAGGCACTAACGGACCTACGGGCCCCAGCGCGAGCTCCGGCAGCCTCGGCGGTTCCGGACAGGGTAGCGCCTCGTCGGGCTCCGACGTCAAACAGGAGCCGTCCGAGAGCGTCGTCCCGGAAGAGGCGAAGGTGCATACGCAGGCGACGAAGGCTGCACGGCGTTCTAGCGCCGCCACTGCCAACAACAGCGGCAGCAGTAGCAGCATTAGCGCCTCAAACGCCTCTGCGGAAGCGCCGAACAAGTGCGGAAGTGCGGACTCGGCCCAGTCACAGCCACAAGCGAAAAAGCCTTCATTACCCAAAAGCGGACCGCAGAGCCAGAACCACGACGGCACCCGAAGCGACCAGCAGAGCGCCGAGCAGCTCGCCCAGGCAGCCCAGTTGCAGATGTTAATGCAGATGGGCTTGATGGGCCTCCCGCCTCAACTTGCCACAGCCCTCCCCCAGCAGCTGCAGCAACTTCAACAACTCGGCCAGTTGCCGCCCATGCATCCCCTCTCAATGATGATGATGAACATAAACCCCCTGAACCCCCTGACAGCCGCTGCCGCAGCGGCCAATCCCATGCAACAGGTAGATCCCATTTTAGCAGCCGCGGCCATCCAGCATGCTATGATGACCGGGCAGGATCCAGCGGCGCTCTTAGCCGCCCAGCAGAAAGCCATGCAACAGCAGATGGCTGCCGCTACGGCTGCCGGTGCCGACCAGACCGTCTTAGCGGCTCAAAAGAACCTCTTCCAACAGCAGTTGATGCAACTGCAGTTGGCCGCTGCCGCCGCGCAGAACGCGGCTGGCGCTGCTGCTGCCACAGGCGCCGGACCCGCGGCGGGTGACCAGGCCGCCGCTAACGCAATGGCTAAACAGCAACAACAGTTGCTTCAACAGGTGTTCGGCCAAATGGGACAGGCGCCTGATCCGCTGGCGCATCAAAAGCTGCTGCAACAGCAGCTCACGCTACAACAACAACAACAACAACAACAGGCGCAGCAGGCTGCGGCACAACAGCAGCAACAACAGCAGCAGCAGCAGCAACAACAACAACAGCAACAGCAGCAGCAGCAGAAACGAGCGCGTACTCGGATCACCGACGATCAACTAAAGATCCTGCGCGCCTACTTCGACATCAATAACTCCCCGACCGAAGAGGCTCTCCTTGAGATGTCGGAGAAGTCTGGACTGCCACTTAAGGTAAATGATGATCCTGTGTTCTGCTTTGATCATATAGTAATATCATACTAAAGGAACATTTACCGACATGCGTGTATTTCGTATTGATTTTGTACCTATTGGTAAAAACTTTCCAATCATTAGATCCAGAGCCCAGGATCGATCGGAAGTAGATCCAACAACCTTTGTCAAATGGTATCTATTTGACTCTACAAAGACAGCATGTCGTATTATTTGATTTCTTTCTTTTTTTTTTCGATCAATTTTTTGTACAATTGCTTGATTCAATAGGATATATCATTATAATCGATTCGATTTTTAGGTAATCAAACACTGGTTCCGCAACACCCTGTTCAAGGAGCGCCAACGAAACAAGGACTCTCCCTACAACTTCAACAATCCCCCGTCTACCTACCTGAACCTAGAAGAGTATGAGAAGACTGGGGAGGCAAAGGTTATCCCCATCTCGGAAGTGTGCAGTTCCGGGGCCGGCGACGTCAAGCCGTTGGCGATTACCACAACCTCGGCGACAGCAGCAGCGTCGAGTCAATCTGTCTGCTTGACTAGCGACAGCACGGTAGCTGCGGTGGCAGTGGCAGCCGCAGGCGCGGTCGGCGAAAACAAAAAACAACAACTTGCCCCATCTCCTGCCCCATCTCCCGCACTTAAACAGCCCCCTACACCTCAGCCCTCACCCTCGCCGGCGCCCCCCACGCCGCCCGTGCAAGTGATCAAACTCGAGACACCCGCCACACCTAGCGCGCCCAGTACGCCGAAACCGTCAAAGCCCGGTAGTACCAGTGTTAACAAAGAGACCACAACCACTGCCCAACAACAACAACAGCAACAGCAGCAACAACAACAGCAACAGCAACAACAACAGCAGCAGCAGCAGCAGCAGCAACAACAACAACAACAACAAGCTGCGAATGCAATGGCTATTCAACAGCATGTGCTTATGATGGCTATGTTGATGGGCGAGGGCGGCGGAAAGGAGGCAAGCGAGGGGATTCAGGAGCTAGTGAAGACCCACGAGCGGCTGCTCCAGGCGAAACCTGAGTTGCTCAGCAATCCCGACCTGCTTCAGGAGACGCTGTTGAAAGAGATGCAAGTGCAGGCTCAAGCCCAAGCGCTTGGAGCCGCTGCTTCACCGACAGCTCTGCTGCAAGCCAACCTGGCGGCAGCCCCGCCCTCTGCTCCAACGCCGCCCAGCGGAAAACGCGCCAACAGAACTCGCTTCACGGATTATCAGATCAAGGTTTTGCAGGAATTCTTCGAATCCAATGCCTACCCGAAAGACGATGATTTGGAGTATTTGTCGAAACTACTTAATCTCAGTCCGCGCGTGATCGTGGTGTGGTTCCAAAATGCCAGGCAGAAGGCGAGGAAGGTCTACGAAAACCAGCCGCAGACCTCCGAAGATGAAAGCGGACGATTTCAGAGGACCCCCGGCCTAAACTATCAGTGCAAGAAGTGCCACCAGGTGTTTCAGCGCTACTACGAGCTTATCAAGCATCAGAGGAACTCATGCTTCAAGGACGAGAATCCGATCGCCCTGCAACTGAAGTCCGCGCAGGAGCAGCAGTCGTCCCAGCCGGATCGCCCGGAGAGCAGCGTCGGCAGCAGTCAGACGCCCCCAGATACTCCAGAGCCTTCTGGCACTCCCAAAAGCACGGCGTCCTCTGGGGCCAACCTTAGCTCGGAGCGCGCCCTGGCGGTAGCCCTACCTGCTGCACTGGCTATTCAAGTAGCCCAGGCGCAGGCTCAACAACAACAACAGCAACAACAACAATCCCAGACGTCGGGCGTCCAACCCCCCTCGCTTAATGCTCTAACCCCTCTGGCCCAGAGCCCTCTTGGTCCCGCCTTATCCCCTACGGGTACACCCTCAGCTCCCTCAGCCGCAGCAGTGTCTGTTGGCGCGGGAACCTTTCGTTGTGACAAGTGTCCCTTGGTATTCTCACGGTTCGAGCAATGGCGTGAACATCAGGTCATACACGTGATGAACCCTAACCTGTTCACCGGCACGCCTTCCTCAGCCCAACAGCCCCAAACTCCCAAAAGCACTATAGCGAACCCGATAGCGACCGCTCAAAATTTGGCCTTTCCGGGAATGATGGAGGAAGGTAGTAATGGACAATGGAAACGAAAACCAGATTCAGCCAGCACTGACGAGGAGTGCTCTCCAAGCAAGGACGCCAGCGGAGATGGTTCTCCAAGGTAAGCGTCCATCTTCGCAAGCAAATTGCGTTCGACGTCCACTCCCCTTGCATGGATCTAAGATCAACGATTCGATCAATCGGGCATCTTGAGGCTAATTCCGGCTTGCACGTTGCTTTGCTTCCTTCAGGGACAAACGACTGCGTACGACCATCCTTCCGGAGCAACTCGACTTCCTCTACCAGAAGTACCAGCAAGAGTCGAACCCCAGTCGGAAGATGCTGGAATCTATCGCGCGAGATGTCGGGCTCAAGAAGCGAGTGGTGCAGGTTTGGTTCCAGAACACCCGGGCCCGCGAACGCAAAGGCCAGTTTCGCGCCCACCAACAAGCTATCCACAAGCGCTGCCCCTTCTGCCGGGCCCTGTTCAAGGCCCGCAGCGCGCTAGAATCGCATCTCGCGACTCGGCACGCCGATCTCTACTCCAAAGGTAAATTCGGTTTGTTCTCATCCCCTATTATGTGTAGGCACTGTGTAGGATGGTTAAAATCTGCGATAGGGCGGCTAACGTGCGGGGTTTAGAAGGTAATGTTTATTGGTAACGACGTAGCTACATTTCTGGAGGCAGTCTTCTCTAATATTTTCGGTAGTACGGTTTGGTTTATAAGACACTGAGCAAACATGAAATTAACAACAGTATTTGATGCCCTGTAGTGTGTGGTCCATTTATTTGGCTTTGCAGCTATTTGTAGATTTGTTGAACGGCAAAAAATCAAGTATAAAAAAGGGTGGCATTTGTTCACTTATCCTTTATTAAAGTGTGGGCCTTTGAAACCACACGATCTTTTTGTCGCTGCACCGCCCAACTATGTCATCGAACGGTTAGTTTCTAGGCATTCGCAGACACCGATAGCTAACTTCCTTTCATAGTATCGATCTATTCAGCTCATCGTTTGGCCAATGATGGCCCTCTCCTCCACTTTCTTTTTTCGTTGACCTTTTGCATTTGCCAAGTCGTTAAATGTTCATCTGCGGATGCTAACGATGTTTCAGAAAATTCGATAGTAATCTAGTATTGTCGTGGCTTGTAACTTGGACTCGTTTTACTGTATTCGTTGGTTGTCGTCTGCATTGTAACCGATCGTAGAGACGCCCAGGAGAAATGGCGGCTGGAACGTGGCGTAGGGGTAGCATTGCGACACTGAGCCTAAACAAGAGACGTATTGATCTTAGACGATACTGCACTTGCAGCAAAGGATAGACAGTGTCTCAAGATGGCGTCGCATTTTCCGTCCGATTGTCGTCGTCGTCGTCGTGGTCGACGCGCTATTTGTGATGGTGACATCGGTCAACGTGGGCTTATTAGTGCTTAACCGCCAACCAAACGCTTGTCACGTCGAACACTGTTGGGTTCCTGCCGACGAGCATCCCGTCTTAGAACGTCCGCACTCCACACCGTCGTACCCGTTACGCTACGTCGCGTTACGCTGTAAAGCTCATTGATGATTGTCGCGGTGCAACTTATCCTCGAAGAGGGTACTCCTAAACTAGCAAAGGACACGCTGAAGAAAGATGCCGACAATAATAAAGGGTGCGCATAATGACACAAAACGAACTGAGAGCGGCTGGCCTGACGAGGACCATGATGTCGATGATGATGATGATGGCAGCAATAACAACAAACAAGCATGGGCTGTTAGCAACAACGAATACTGCTTTGGCCTGTGTGGCTGATTGGTCGTATGTTGGTTTTCGGTTTTGTGCCATTGACTGAATGCTCAGTCAGCAGTCAGCAACCAGCTTTTACGTCGACGTTGGTGATGCCGTCAATGGTGGTGCAAATCGGACGCGCGCCGTGTTTACGCGGAGGCGTCACTCGCCATTACCATCGGCTACTTATATTTCAGTGAGAACGAATGGAGAGAGCTTTACAATAGACGGTTGTTAATGTAAATTTTGAAACGGAGAATAGTATGTCTGTTCCTCGAATGGTATCATTATGAATTGCGCTAATCGTCGAACGAAGTTAGATTGGTATTCACTATATCAATCACTCGGCTCACAGCTGCCATTACCGCGAGTTCAATCGACCGTACGTATGAAGCACAATTGCGCTTGACAAAACGCCTCATCGGTAGCCTTTAATTCGTTGGCGAAGTATTCGCCTGTTTGTGCGGTCCGTCCAGTCATTCAAATTTTGTTACCAGTCGTTGAAATGGCAAAGCCATCGATCAATAGAGCGCCAATTACACTCCTATAGGCGTTTGTTTGTTCACTCATTCTGACTCAACAACAGTTCGAGACTTTTTACGATGTTCGTTGCTGTCGGTACTGTTCTGTTCGTTTGCTTCTCTTTCGAACGTCGTTCCTGATTTTCGAAAACCTTTTTATGCCCCAGAATGCCCCACTCTTGTCATCATCATCAAATCAAAGTACCTGCTTACTTTTCGATTTTTGTAACGACACATCTACGTAGAACATCTGAGAGTGTCAGTTATTGCTATGACTGAGAGGGTAAGTAAGCGAGTAAACGAATGGCCGATGAAGACCGTTGTCTATCGGCCTGTCGACGTGGACGATGAACTTAAAGATGCGTCACCCTCTATAAAGCCTTGACCGCCATTGCGTCGTCGAGAAACCAACCACGTAATGGCCACCTCACGCTAAAGCACATTGGATCTTTTTATAGGAAAAGTCATAAGTGACTATAAGCACCAAGCGGCGACAGCACCAGGAGAGCTGAAGAAGACACTGCCCGGGGCTGCTCAACTGGTGCCACGGTGTCCATCGGTGTGTCAACCCAGTGGGCCGATTTGCGAGAACTAGACAGGCCAGCGTGCTTGCTTATTGCCACCGTTGTTTGGTGGAGCGCTGATAACCGACGCATAGCGTCTAAAATGAATGTAAAAACCATCAGCCTCAAAATAATAATAACAATAAAAATATATACGTCCGATCGAGTGCTACAATATAAAGCACTACTTGGTTGGGTCGCCGGTTGTAAAGGTGGTTGATGACCAAATCATGTTAGTTTTGATTGCGCCGATGATATCACGCAGATGTAATGACACAGTTTACCAGTAGCTTTACCTCGTGTCCTGCGTCAGAATTAAACAGTAGTTCAAAAAAACCTTATCTTTCTTTTCCCCAGAATACACTACCCGACCATTTCCTCCTATCGAAGTCATTCCCGACAGCCCGATATCGCTCCTACGTTAACAACGTTTGCTTGGATGAATATATAACTTGACAGGATACTATTGTGGCCGTCAAAATTTAACATTCTATATATGCAAGGCGTGCACAATGCTAAAGTTTGTGCGTGTATTAGGCTCCCGTCTGTTGTCACCAATCAGTAAAGGGTGGTCCAGTATTTCTTATATAAATCCAGTTGTTAAATTTGGAATTCAAAACATCAATAAATACGTGCACAGCCGCTATTTAAGTGAAAAGAGGTTCATATGTTGGCCGTTTTTGCTTTCTATCGGTCCGATACGCGTAATACGGTGTATAATAATAATCCAATAATCAGCGATATATCTGTCTGGGATAATGAGTTCATATATAATTAGAACCAACGCGAAAACACCGAATTTTTTCCCATTCGGGCTTAACCGAAGCCCTGAAATGCTTCCCTACATTTAATTGAGTTAAGACATCCTCCCCCCTCCTCCTCCTCCTCCTCCTCCTCCTCCTCCCTTGAAAAACCTATCAAGCGTTTGCGTTCTTCCCGATCGTCACTCTCCCTTCGGCGTTGCCGTCCTCGTTGTTTCGTTACTTATTTCGTTTTCTCCGCTTTTTAAACCTACGTTTCTTTTCTATTTTCTCGTTCGCTCGTACGGCGACTGTCGCAGGCTCCTCGTTTAACGGCGACATTGCACTACAGTAACGGCGGTTACGGTGGCTAGTCGTCGTGTTTTTCATTGGCTATTCGAGTGATGCTGGCTGCTGCTAGGTGGTAGAATGTGAATCGGACAAAACAAGAACGAAGGCGAATGAACGCGAGAGAAAGAGAGAGACAAAGGAAAAGTACAACTAACAGAACTAAATACCCCTGGCTGGCTTGCCCGACGTAATTACAAGGCTCGTCCATGGCTCGCCCAGCCAGCCATCGCTCTTTAACTGGCAATCGACCAGTCGGACGGAACAGCCCAACCGAATGGCGGACGACAGAGAAGAGCGCCGCGTCGGATTGGCCGGTTCTCGCTAGCCCCGCCTCCAGACGCGCCGGATACACGTCGGTAGGCAATGGGACGCGTTGAACGCAGTGGTGGAGGCAGACAGCAAGCAAAAAGCGCTGTCTGGCATCACCATTATCGCCGCTGCTGCTACCAATATTTCTTACAACCAGAACTAGTGACTACGATAGTGCGATACGCTACGCGATACGCTGGTGCTGCCGCTGGGAAGCAATAAACAAATGACTACGTTCATTATGAGTAACAACAGCGACGGCGGCGGCAAAGACGACAGCAATGGCAACAGCACAAGCCGCAATGGTAGTAATTAGTTGAACAGTAATCGGTGGCAAACGCTGCGGCGAAAACTAGCGCATCAACGTACTGTTGTGTGTCGTTTGTGCTGACAATGCAGGCAAACAAACATCACTGCGTAAACGACAATAATCGTTTTACCGTTTCAAAGATCTCTTTGATTATTAGGCTGTACAGAGAAACACTGCGGGCTAATCATGTATAATGACTCGGTGTTTAGTGCAGAATAATGAGATTAGAAATTGAAAAATTGCATGTTGTAGTTAAACTTAGTTTGCTTCCAGTGGTGTAAAAGTAACTTATTTTTACATACGTTTCGCTCGTTTACTTCAGGTGAGCTGAACATCGACGCCTTTCCTGATGGTGACGCAGATAATTCGAACCCTGACGAGGTCCCGAACCCTTCATTTGCTGTTGAGGAAAGCAAGCATAACGTTGAAGAGTTCAAACGGTTCCTTGAGGAACTCAATGGTCCCACGGACCTGAGTGCTAAGAAGCAAGGTAAGAGGAACCTGCCAGTCAGCTTAACTTAAGCCTCAACCAGTGGATGCTACTGACTCTAAATGGATAGATTTCATCGGCGCTTTTGTTGTCGCGGGTATTGCTTCGCTTGCTTTTGGTGCACGCTTTGGTAAGAAAAAAAACGCGTTGTAGTAAGGCCGGTGCCAGTGTTTTTTAGGGCTTTATACAGGCAAAGTGGAAAGTACCCCACTTTCCAGTCTAAGCCAATGCATTTGTGGCGTCTTGCAGGTGTTGATATGCCGTTGTCGACTCTGATGACAACGACGACGACCACGCCGTTGGACCTCAGCGGGCCTGATGAGCCCCACGCGAAACCGCGAATGGGTCTGGCCCGCGTTGAGTCCGACTCTGAAGACACTCAGGATCAGTACCAGAACGACGGTAACGACTTAAACATGTCCGAGAATGGTGACTCGGTGGTCTACTACGAGCAGCAGACCTCGCCTGGCTCGACCGAGGGTCGACCCGCCGCTCCCGGTGGTCAGGCCAAACGCTTCCGCACGCAAATGAGCTCGGTGCAGATTCGGATTATGAAGAGTATTTTTCACGACTATAAGACGCCCACGATGGCCGAGTGCGAGAGTCTGGGCGCCCAGATCGGACTGCCCAAACGGGTAATCCAGGTCTGGTTCCAGAACGCCCGCGCCAAGGAGAAGAAGACCAAGGCGGCCGCTCTCAAGATGGGCCAGGTGCCCGAGCTCGAGCCTGCCCGGCCGGAACAATGTGACATCTGCAACACCCGCTACGAGTCATTTTCCAGCTCATTACAGGACCACCTTTTCTCGCCGAGCCATATCAGCCAGATTCGGGCGTATCTCGAGCTCAACAAGGACGAGCCCGAACAGTCGCAGCAGGCCGGAGGCGGCCATAGCTCGGGGCCGCCCCTTCCGATCTCGGGCCAACAACACGGCCCCAGCTCCGGAGCGGGCGGCGATCAGGCCAGCTCGGCGTTCGGCCCCGAGCACAGCCAGCTCGTGCAACAGCTGCAGCTACTGAGTCAGCTCAATCTGCAACAAGAACAACAGCAGCAGCAGCAGCAGCAGCAACAGGCGTCGCTGGAAGACAGCGTGGATGTCACGTCAGGGAAATCGACAGGCGATACTAACTGCAACAACAATCCTGCTTCCAATGATGATTTCAGCCTGTTCACCTCTTCAGGCGCAGGGGGCGTCAACGGTGGCCAGAATCAATTCAGCGCATTTTTCGGTGCGCAGAGCCCTGGGGCGCCCCTTTTCAGTTCTGCGAGCCGCCAGTGAAAAATTGTGTCGTCACCGTCATCGATGAAACAAGGAGAGTTTACGAAGATACGAACAACGCCAATAGACGAATTAATAATATAATAATATAGTACTGCTTGAAGAAGAACGATAAACTGATATTGACTATTATAAGCGACCGGCCAAGGAACACTATTATGAAAACAAGGGACTGCTATAAAAACTTTCAGTCCAGTTGGAGTACTATGAAAACGGCGAGCAAGTGAAGACCGGTCTGCTGGACCATCAACTAATGGACGGACGGCCTTACGCTTTTAGCAAAAAGAACGAATTGGGTGTGAAGAACTGTGGACTATTTGTAAGTGTGATCAAACAACAACAGCTGCTACGAGGACGACAACAACAGCAACAACAATGAGACCATCGAGAACATCAAGCAAGAATAAGACTTGTCTTTGCTAATACTACAACAACAACAGCGACAAATGCAAGTTTAGTATAGGGAAGGAAAGCTACAGCAAGTAAATAAGCGGGTGACTAACTATCGGAGACTGCCTCGAAAGCGTGATGTGTCGCGAACCGACAGCTCTCCGCTGATTCGGCATCCAAGCCGGTGACCACGAACGACATGAGCGTGATCAAAGAACGCATGTAGGGTTTACGAAGAAGACATGAGTGGTTTCACAATAATTACTATACACTTCTCTTTATAATAAATACATATACACACGGAGATATTATTTCTATACAGAAAATACCAATCAGATGTTCTAACTAATGGCCCTGATCCAACCACAGCAAACGCAGAAAGAGATAAGGGGCCACGACGGAAGCTGGGAGAAAAGCAGAATTAATATAAATAACGTGCGCGCGTTTATTAATCGCCTGATGAAAGAAGGATGAAAAATGCAAATAGGCATCGATTCAGGCAATCCAAAGCAAGCCTGTGAGCCTGGCTTATTCGGCAAAGCCGAGTCGTATACCTAACCCCTATATATATATATATATATATATATATATATATATATATATATATATCATATCACGCCCCACTCAACGTCAACATGCGAATCGCATGAAACGCCGACGCGGGCCACCTGCGTAACCTGTGAATAATGAAAACAAAAACAGACAACGACGACGACGACGACGACGACGACGACGACGACGACGACTGTGAAGAAACGATGGAGAATGGCAGAGAGAGAGAAAACCAACATCAGCAGACGATACAGTCGTAAGGTCATCGTAAGACACAGGAAACAACATAATCTGTGAAGACTGATGAAGCCGATGGTGGAGACGACGACATAGACGAAAAATTGCAGGAAGTGAATAAGACCAAGTGACAAAAAAAAGATATACGTTAAGAGCACTAGCCACACCTGATGAGGGCGGCCCTCGTCTAATCATAAATGAAAATAAGCAATGAGAACGGCGATAATGCGCCGACCTCGGACGGTGGGTTAGCACGCTCGAGTGTATATATGCTAAATAATGCTGCTAATAACAATGAGGTGGTAATATTAATTATAATAAGGGTAATTATTAATAATAAGAATCGGAGTTATACGACAATGCTAATGACATAATATTAAACAATGACGATGACATAGACGACGCAAAAAACAAGGGTGTGTGACCACGCATCCATTAGGGTAACTCTCCAGTGTTCCTCATATATATAATATTGTATAATCCACTACAAAACCGACACACTTGCTGCAGACAGATAGATAGAATTAATAAAAATAATCGTTCAAGTGGACTGCAACGAGATAATAACAACTACAACAACAATACTAATAATAACAATATTGATAATTATAAAAACAACAATTATTATAATGAGACAAAGGGGACGCTGATAGCATGATCCTATGATATATATATATATATATATCCTGTAAACGATGCGCAACAAAATAAGCAAGATAATAAGAAAGAAAAAGAAGAACGAAAGAAATACAGGCATAAACGAAAACAGGTTATATAGATACATGGAGAGGACGAGTGAATGGAAATGTCAAGGGAAGACAATAACCGATATTGTAGAAAAGATGTGCAATTTTTTCATTGTCCGAGCGGCCTCCCGTGCCGTCTCGTTTGATGTCTGTTTGGGCTGCTGAAAATAGAAAACGATGAGAAATCTGCCGAAAAAGCGATAATAATTAATAATAATAAACCAGTGCAGAAGGCAAACAGCGAGTGAGGTAAGCCGTTGACCAGCGGAAGCGGCTCTAAAAGGCGCTCTCGCTGCATAGTTACCGCAAGTACCAGTTACTCGAACTGTTATCAGGTTGTCCAATTTCATCTTGCTACTATTCATATGGGATACTTTGCTATGGGTTGGGTAGCTGTAGATGGCAGTGGTGGTGCATTACGGTCGTTGTGCTGGCGATGGACGCGAGCGAAGTTACCGCGCGGCACGGTCGTACCAGGGCCCGACTAAATGCTTCGAAAGGCCGCCGTTCCATGTTGGGAGTGGCCGTCCACAAAATACGAAAGTTCCTATCTTTGGTGTGTCATTTGATAACGACGAAGATGACGACGATAACGATGATCATGGTGAAGCTAACTTGCTGCTAAAGTAAATAATTGCAAAGGCGATATTGATAATGAAACGCTAAAAATGATGCAGAAACTTCTGTAAAACTCAGAAAGATAACACGGCTAGGAGAGACAGTCGCGATAATACTAGGTTGAGGGGATTGAATCGAATCTATAACTAATAGCAAAAACTGAAATCAATCGATGATTACGCATGTTGAGAGATATTTAATTTTTTTTCCTGGATCTAAGTGAGCAGCGATGATAATTCATGCTCCCTTCAGGATTGCTTGTGTTCTTCTATTTCTAAGGATTCTGCTCATCCTCTCATTGATGGCCGTACACAACTGTATGTCCTTTAACGACAGACTGATTTATTGGTTGCTTGATTGACTGACAACGGACCTCCGGCGGGCGCAATGCCCTTGCGGATCATACGTGCATGAAAGATGCAAAAACCTTTTCCCGAACACCAGAAAGTGGCTATAGAAGGATGAAGACACACACAGAGAGTTGCCAGACGCACACACGACACGCTTTCGCTTTCTGGGGTTGCGTTAACGGTCGGGTCGTCTGAACTATTCTAGTACACCTCTATATATATATATATATACCCTGTTGTATGCGGGCGGCAGATTTGAGCTATTTTTTTTTTTAGCTCTCCGCGATCTCTCCCTAAGAAAAAGATTTTTTGCTTATTTTTCTGTCTGCGCGTCGCCTTTGCAAACAATGCGGCAGAAGACATTATTGCAATTGAACATTACTAGTATATTGGCGCCGCTCATGGGATCACACAGCTTGGAACAACATGTCGAAATTCATCCTCTTCTCGCGATTCAGTCACAGACTGCTACCTTGTTGTGCTATGCACTGCGGAAGCCTGCAAATAAGCGAATTATAAGCACAACGCTGAGCTAACCAACAAAAGCGAAAGAAGGGCTCAGGCGATAACGTATGTACATATATAAACATAAAAACTGAAGGTGCAGAAAAATTAAAAACGTGAAGCAATGAAAGGATATGGTAGCGACACCACACATTGTACGTCGACGCTGTTCCTGTAAGGATGGCCATGCGTGACAACGGAGAATCGCCGAAAAACTAGAGAGAAACAGAGCGACAATAATTAAAAACAATAGGGAAAAAATAGAAGTTTTGGCCTGGGAGAGAAAAAGAAAATGCTAAGGGGAAAATCCCAACAAAATTTCTGTTCTTGCTTCGTTCCGAAAAAAAAAAAACAGTTTTGTCGTCTGCAAACGGCTATTTATTCCATATGATTTTGGTGTCATTTTTTTAATAACCGGTGTGTAGGTTCATGTGGTCTTTGTGTAATTTCGTGTCGTTATATTTGTATCTTCTGTTATGTCCGCCTTTAAAACTTGTAAAATAATATTACAATGCATTATTACTGAAAAAATAAGCATATATAGCCACTACATTTATATACATACCAGCGGTTTTTTGAAGCCACCTAACAAAAAAATCGATGGAAATGTTCTAATTATTCGAGGCAACAGCTCTCTAGGAATCAGCCTTTCTGGCAATTCAGAAAAGGGGTGGCTGCAATCGACGACGTTTTGTTACCTTTGTGTATATATACCATTACAATTATGATCATTCTTCATTAATTTATGGAAGACAAACAAGCCGTGGTCCTTTAATAATGAATATATGATACTGATTTGCGCAGAACTGTGGACCCGAACAGGGAACAGTAAAAAACGATTATACCAAGAACAGTAGCATTCGAGATTCTGTGTATGGTAATAACAATAATGATCTATGGTAATTAGTACGGAACCTAATATTAGCAAAAGAGAATAAGGATGATTACCTATATATATATATATATATATATATATATATATAGGGGAAAAAAGGACTGACGAAGAATTAGAATGTGGGCATGTGAGTGTGTGTATGTGTGTGCGCGCGCGCATTAAAAATGGTGAACGGATCGCTGTGTGAAAGACAAAGACGTAAAGAGAGAAAAAACAGGACGAATGCGGATTGTCCTTTTGTGGCAAGATACATAATGGTAAATATACTAGGCTAGGTGTAATTTATTATTTGTCAAAAAGAAAATCAAATCGAACAGATGCCGTCTGATGCAGAAGAGTGGCAATGTTTGTCACACTTTATGGCCGCAGCGCATCGGGAGGCGCGTGAGGTTCGTCCTAGAGTGGTAGGGCCGCCACGTGTCTCGATGCGTTTACAGAGGCGGTGATGAACCTAACATAAGTATGCAGCACAATAAGCTAAGCAAGAAAGTACGATGACGAAGATGACGAGGACGACAATAAGAATGACGATTACGAGAACTAAACTAACTATATAGAAAAATGCAGATATATTGAAGAGCATTGGTCGAGTGTTCCTAGGTAGCGAGAGGCAGGAGATCACAGGATAGCGCGAAAAAAAAAAGGTAACGCTTTACGGTGAGATATCGGAAGGATGACGAATTCTCCTGTAGGCATCGAGCTGATAACGTTCTGATGTTACATTGAAATGACGCCGAAGCAGTGGTAAAGTGATCACAAGGAAATTGGCCGAATTGCGGTAAACAACTAACCAACAGTTGAGATACGGAGTTTTTCCACTTCAAAACTGGGCTCATGAACGATGTCGAGAATGACAATTGTGGCAGCAATTGTAAGAAGATGAGGTAGAAGGATGCATCAGAAGCGAAAATAGTATCAGAGAGCTGAAAAAGACACTGGGAAGGACATTGAGGATGGTTGGTATTTAATCAACTACTATTAACGCAATCAGGACGTAGTGCGAAGAGACACAGGGAAACGGGCAGATGGCGACGATTTGATGAAAGCAAACTATGAAGGAAGCGACAGAAGGTACGAGAGTGCGCAAGCGAAGTGACGCAAAAGTACACGATAACTAATTACCACACGAACTGGCTGCTTGCAAAACGCGAATGATTGTGTTCATTGTAAATTGTTGGTGGATAATTATTAAGTAATAATAATAATAATAATAATAATAATAACGACAACAAACAACAACAAACCAAATAAGTAAATAAATAAAACATTTATATATCAAGAAACAAATATGGATCATGTCGTTATTTATGCTATATTTATATACTCATATGGGTATAAAATTCAAACCGGTAATATGTGCGCTAGTGTTTCTGAGGGAGAACTTTGTTTCTTATTGTTTCAAACAACCGATATAGATACGTCACCGTGTCTAGATCGGCTTTAACAAAGCATACTATAAAAAAAAAAACTCTCCGTAGCAAGGCTCGCGAAAGGCTGTAGCACCATCAGGTACCTATTTATTCCGCAGTGCATCTCTTAACGATTTTACCAGTTAGGACAAATGGATTGTTTTTCATTATTTAGGCGATCCAGCCGATTTTCGCACTGTGCTTCCTTATGTACTGGGATCTTTCACTCAAACACTCGTAGATAATTCATTTTTAATATACTTTAAATATACTCGAACACTTTTAAATAAATAATAAACGCTTTTTTTTTCATCATAGACTGCATAGTGGAAAAAATTATGCCAGTCTTGCTCATACTTCCACATTTTCACCATATCTTCAATATACCATAACAGCGGTTAGCAAGCTTATGGCCTTCGTCTTGACCCAACAAAGTTCCGACATCAGTCGCATGTTAGCTATGGCGGTTGTTGTCCTTACAGCGCCGTCTGCTGTTACTTGCGAGCGAGCCTCCAACTGCTCTCGTTCAGGTCGTTGTTTTTCGTTGATTTTTTTCGACTGGCTCATATATGGAAAGCTTAAATGCTTGCTTCTAAGCATCCCTTGTTTTCGCAGCGATCGTCGTGCTACCTGATCTCCTCGGTTCCCGTGCGTACCACCTCTGCACCGCCTATGGTGATGCTTCTGCGCGACAGCCACCAACAGCGCCCTCCCGCAGAGCGGCATCTCTGTTCTATTTTTTCATTCTTCTGCTTTAGATTTCCTATGGCGGCTATCTGCGTCGATCGGTTAACGTGCTGGGGGCGGTTGTCGTACAATTGGCCACGGCTCGGCGTAAGCTCCTTGTCGGCGCCCACCTTATTGACAAAGACTACGCCGATTATGGCAACGCGGCCAAATTTTCTGCTTGATTTTTTTCATTTGTTTCCCCTCTCTACTTTTTCGCTCTCTTTCTATCCAACTATTTTTCAATTTCATGAGTTTACTTATGGTCGTCTTGTCCCCCCGTTGTTTCGAACGCTAGCTGATTTTTCTGTTTGCCTTTGCCACAGCGTCAACGTCGCTGTCGCCTATTTTGTGCAGACACTTGTACGGCCGCGATGGCACTCTGTCAGAGATTTTCGTTTTTCTCTTGTCATAGTTCCTGCTATTTTCCGTAATATGCTTCCTTCGTACCATTCGAGTTCTTTTACTTTTCTCTTTCCCAGTCACCGTCCTACGCCCTTTTTTGTCTCTGGCCTCCCTCTATTGCGGACGAGGGTCGCTCGTTCACTGGCCGGCCGGTGACAAACAAAGGATTGCCATTATTAAGTTAAACAAGTCGTCGACGTCAACGATGTTGTCGTGCTCAGAGCTGTTGTCGGCGCCAGGGAACGGGCCATGACACCAGAGGCTGTGTCACTCTCAGCCGTTATTGCCCTGTCAGTCGAGTGGACCCTGCAGCTAGCGCAGGGCTCTCTCCTGACCGCGGAGGACAGCCAAGGTGGTTTGAAGCCGGAGCTTGAACGGAAACGTGCAACGGCAGCAGTTGCGTCGTCGTCGGCAAGCCTTCTCCCTTGTTGTCCTCACAAGGAACTGAGATATGCGACCGCGCCAGTGGCGCTCTTTGAAGACAAACAATTCAAAATATTGTTATAGGCATAGTTGTTGTTAGTGTTGCTGGCGCTACTATCGTCGCGGGCGTAATTTGAAAATAAAAAACTAAACGCAGAGAAAAGATCCGCCCGTCTCGGGCTGACCCCAGCTCTTCCTCCACACTTCGACCCAACTTCGCTGGAAGCCATAAATGTGTAGTAGTATAATGGTGCATGCATCCTTCGCTAGTTCCTTCCAGTGTTGACTACGACGGTTCCATTTTACTACTACTAATGGCGAACAAAGCAGATAGGATCGTTCTTGCGCGGCTGACCCAAAAAATGTATAAACAAATATATCGTAAATACAAAGCTGTATTGCAAAACAGGATCAATAAGTAAATATAATGCTGATTAGGCTTATTTGACGACATTAATCAAGATAGACATAACAGCAAAAATTCAATTTCAATACGAGCGCTTCGGTGGTTATCTGTGGCTTAAGCGCTCAGTGGAATAAAGCGGATGCGTACTGCTCGGTTCTGAGTTTCGTTACCCATGCAGAGTACATATTTGGAATTTTGACGCAATACGCTTTTCTACCACAAAGTAATCCAATGATACTAATGATGAAAGATCAATGGCCAGGAAGCATTTGGTTGTGAAACTATATATATCATGTATGCTACATAAATGATGGAGCTTGAACCAGTAAGTTCTGTCCCTTTCAGTCAATGGCTCAGCGATTCATACGTATAACAAGGGGATTGCAGCATAGAAAGCCAGAGAGATATCAGCTATATGAAACGCGTTCACGAACGGTAGTGACTAAGTTGCGTTTTCCAGACACCAGTGTTTATTGTGCAGTGTCCTTAAGATTTCCTAACTACTATTAAATGGTGTTACTTTTCTAAATCAAGCATGTTTTTGACAAACGGCTCTATCCTTATTCAACAGAGAGAAAAAAAGACACTTACCGATCAAATATAATATAATACCTACCGCTTTTTGGGCTCGAGTCATCGGCGTTTTTGACCGTGATTTACGGCCATGTCCTTTCATCACAGACTCAGTTATATCGGTTACCTAGAACAGACAATGCCTTGGTTCGAGGGCGCATCATGTTTCCATTATTTTCTATTTAACATGCACGCTACATTTTCAATTTGCTATGTGCGCTGCTGAGTTGGTCTTCACATAGACGCTCGTGAGTAGCGTACCATTTTGCTTTACTGTTTGGCCATACAATGCGACAATTTACATTGTTCTTATTCCCGTGTTGAGGTTATTGTTATAGCATTGGCCAAAGTAAAGAACCTGAAGCGATGTCCATTGCATAGTAGGGGACACTTACAGGGTATCAATGCAATGTCTTGTATATATTGTTGTTATGTCGTTTTTATCGGTTGAAGCCAGGTCCGCATTCATTGAGTGGCAAACTAATCGAGCCGCAATAAACAGGCAGACCCTAGATACTGTGTATCCATGGGCGCTTGACACAGTCAAGATCCAGTGGAGGGGGCGACGGACGATCGTGGCGGCCCGGCCGGTGGCTAGCTATGACTATGCACTACCACGGCTGCCACTCCGGTGCTACAGGAGACAGATACAAAGTCGAGGCGATTTTGATTATTGTCTTTCACTCTCTCTCCCTCCTTTTGTGCGTCTGCGTGTGTCCAACTGTATTCGCTGCTCGCTCTTGCCGCTGCCGTTTCAACGCTATTTTGGTGGTTCCTTCGTCGTCGAAGCCGCCGCCGCCGCCGCCTCTGAATCAGCGTCACCGCGGGCTCCTTTTCATGTTCGTCGCCCGTGATCTTGCGGCTTTTTGCGTCTTGAGTTTAGTCTGTCTCTATCTGCCTGCCTGCCTGCCTGCCTGCCTGCCTGTGTGTACGTATGCGTATTCTCTTTCACGATGATTGTCTGCGACGTTGTTTTCTGTCTAAAATATAGTCGCACGCAGTTGTTGCTTCCATTTGCCGCTCCGGCCGTTGTACCGTCGCAACTCTACTCCATCCAGAAACAGCAGTAGCAGCGGCTGGAGCGGCAGCAGTGGCCCCAGATCTCAGCCACCAGGTGACACCACCGTTGCGGCCGGCGTGAGCAAAAGCAGTCGCGTCTTCTATAGGGTCGCTGCAGCTGCCGAATTCGTCATATATTCTATGCTGCTATTGCAATAACGCTGCCGTTCATCGTCACATGGTCGAGGTAGTGGTGGTGAGCGGGTTTCTGTGATGATACTGCTGCCGTTGTGGACGCCGACTGGCCAAGCGATCGGCCGTCCATTTGCCTGCCTGCCAACTCCGCTAGCACTGCACCGCTTTTCATTCTCTGAGGTGAATGTTCTGAGGTGTCGGTGAGGGGTTGTCGCTGGAGTCGTCCAGTCAATGTAAGCAGTCACTAACTAGTCACAATTTCGTCTGTCATTCATTATCCAAAGCGGAGGGAGTAGCGAGCCGCTATCGACGGTGACGAAGTGAATCTGCGACAGTGCCGTCTATTTTGTCGTGTTCAAGGCACCCGCGGCACTCGCGGTTGCAGAAACAAACACGGTGGTACATTATTGACGTGGCTAGTAGACGAAATTTGCTCACGAAGCGAATGGATGACAATTCAGTCCGAGAAATCGCTTGATCTAGTCGGACGACAGCTCTCATTTTAGGTTGTTAAATAGTTTACGGATCGAATTAATGAACGACAGCATAGAATCAAACGCGTTGAATGCACGGGGTGGCTCAGGTAGAGATTACATAACCTTTACAACCTGTGGATTCAAGGTCGTGATGTGTTTGGACAATAGCAGCGCTGTATTGAGTGTTTGTTGTACGATTGCTATTTGATGTTTGAGTAATTCTCGCTGAAGTCAGGCCTACTAATGCGGCGGCAATACCTCAATATATATGCAATTTCACCTCACCTACAGCTTAGAATTGCAAATCAAACTTCTACACTAGATTATCGGTACTCATGTATTGCCTCATCGGCGCAATAAATAAGCGAGATATTGCGAATAAGTACGAAAACTGTCCAGGAATTGAATAGAAAACAGACGAAGCAAACGGCAAAGCTGACGACATCGGACTATATACGTTACCTTCGGTATAGGCGTATCCTGATGTTCTACGAACTGATTTTGTAGGTTTAGAATAATCGGATGGAAGACAACGACCAAGTTATTCAAATGCGTAGCTAACTGTCCTAATGTACATAATAGATCTTTCTTTACAGCCTGCAAAAGAAAAAAGACTTCAGTGACATCTTCTTATCTGTAATCATGCAAACAACCCCAACCAACGGGCAGGCCCTGTGCGGTGGCTGTTGGCCCTTCGCCCCCCGGCCCCTTCGGCTGGTTCGTTGTCGTCAAATGAAACTGTAACTGAATAGATGCCTAATTGAAATTTCAAAGCCGACTATGACATAGGAAATGGGAATTTAGCTTGCCTAAGCAGACACACACGGTTATGTTTGTACCAATAGTGGTTCTTACTCTATCAGCTGTTAGCAAAGAAAAAGAAATAAGGCGCACGATCTAATGAACTCAATTAATTAAAGGTTCTGTTCGGTAAAAGAGCCAGCGGCGACAAGATAACACTAAAAGTACTAACCAAATAAGTGGCTTTGTGTTTAGTTGCACGTAATTTCAGGCTAATGTACAAAGCACTTCATTAACAAACACTATCTAAACTAGTTTCACCTTGTCAGCAACAACGACTGCCGTTTAATTGTCACACGAAATGTACATATATATAGAGATATATATATATATATATATATATATATATATATATATAGAACAGCCATAATAGTGCTATAGTATCTAAGCATAGAAAGTGAATTTTTTTTAACTCGGTCTGTACCCCTCCGGTATGCTTAAATGTTGAATATTACGTTTCAGCCTATTCTCGTCCGGGTATATCCTTTGTAATCGTTGAATTTTAAGTCTACCTCTGTGTTTATTTGTTTGTGTCTGTGTGAACGCGTACCCAATCTACGCTTGATGTCGTGAGACGGAATCAACCAGATGACTAACTATCAGCATGATTTTTGATGGTTTGAGATCTATCATATTACAGTAGAACCCGGGAAAAAGAGTCGAAGGTTTGGAACATGCGCCATGTTTATATGGCGGCTGAATCTTTTGCTTGGTCGACTTCTTGGCTGTACGTCCCTCGTTGGGGATCATTATGGGGTTCCTTTCCGAAAGGCGGCGGAGTTATGTTACTGTTGGGGGTGGAGATCTTCACGAAGTTGCTTGCTTCGCTCTGGCTCGACCTAGCGTACCCGACGTTGTCATTCCCTAGGAGAAAGTAGATGATGAACTGCGTTAACTATGTGAGGAGAAACTGACGAAGTGTTGCCGTCGTTCAAGTGAGTCGCCTGAGTAGGCTACACCGAGAAGGCAACGTTTTCGTCTAGTCTTCTTTGAGTTAAATGCATACATCATTAACTGGACGCTCGGTCACTTGGCCCTCTAGCCGCCGTTTGGTACCTCCTAATGTGAAAACAGCGCGCACTCAGCAATTTGAATTCGAACACAGTCTTTTTTTTTCGTCTCTTGCTATTTTTTTTGCTGTTATTGTTATTGTGATTGTCCATCAGCATCAGCAGCCGACGATCATGGGATAAACCTTTGTGCACGTCAGGTTACACGGTTAGGTTCGGCTGCCTATGCGACAAGCAGTTTTAACAAAGCTTACCGCGTTCAGTCGTGCACGCCATTAAAGCACCTGCAGATCGCTACATCTCCGACTTCACAGAAAAACGGGAGAGAAAGGAAGCGAGACAGAACAGAACGAACGAACGAACGAACGAAAGATTAGACTATACGCCACAAAAAAAACCAACAAGAAAAAAATACGCACCTTTAGAGAACGTCCTTCTTCGTCCACATCATCGAAAACGACGCTATCACGCACCCGCCACTGCCATAGTACTCGTCGGCCAGCAGTTTTTTCATCTCATCCAACGCGACAACCAGCGCTGGTCATCGACCAGTTCTGCTGCTACGTACGTGACGTAAGTCAGCGGCCAAAAGTAGTAAGGCACGACGTTGACGCCAAAGTAAGCTTAAAAACGACTCTAGTCATTAGAACGTCGTACACATTATAAACTAACGTTTATAACTATTTATTACTGTCTCCGTCGTTCGGTTTCTTTCTTACTTCTGCTCTCTAACTTTTTACATTACACATTGCGGTTGCTAGGGGCTTGGACTGCCTTGAGCACAAATGGCCAATTAGAATATTGTTCGAGATAATGTCCGTCCGCAAACGGCCAGAGAGGTATGGCTGTCTGAGTGTCTGCTGCGACGGTCAGCCGTGCTGCGGACATTATGCGGATACCGATAATTCTGCTGCTGCTGCTGTAGTTCCCGACAACAACAACGCCGGTTATGGCGACTTGGCAATTTGAGCCTGTTAACGCGCGCTACGCTGCTTCAAAGTGAGTGCGCTCCTTTGCCGCTGTTATAGTCCGCTTTGGTCCTTGGTGTAGAATGGTTGGCTTATGGTTCATGGCACAAGATGGCGGTAACGGCCGTTGCTAATGCCAGTGCAGAAGCAGTTGTTGCTGCGGCTGCCGCGATTCCTCTTGCCGCTGATGCTGTGACTTCTACTACGAGCGGTGCTGCTGCTGGTGCTGCTGCTGCTGCTGCTGCTGAGTCCGACAACGAGCCGAGGAGGGATGGCTCAACACAACCCATAATTACGCGCCGTTCCGTTCTGGACCGTGCGTAGTCTTTGTTAGTTTCGTCCGCTTATATTATCGCCTGCTCGTTGGTGCTTACCGTTCGCTGTTGAGCGCTCACTGGTTGCTCCCGGTATCGTCTGCCGGCATTTACTAGCTTCTTCGTTTCGTCTTATCACATCGCCTTACCAGCAGTTACGGCAGAGCATAACGTCGCAGTCTATCGTTGCGAACACCGTGCGCGTTACGCTCGTAATGTAGCTGGGAGGATGGCTGGCCATCGTCTCGGACTCGCACTCAGCTGCTGCTGCTGCCGCTGAGCGACTCCAGTAACATCTATGGATGTGGCAGCAGCAGCACTGATGCTAACACGGAGGCGATTTGGTTTGGCGCTTGGTTCTTTAGTGGTTCACAATGCTAAAGATGGTATCATAATGTAACCCCTGCAGATCCCCGCCCCTTCGCAGTCTTTCTGGATAGAATACCCATACGACACCTCATGATGGCAATGGCGCTCATCCGCCGCGTTTCTGCCACCGTCTGCAGCAGACTCAGCCAACTGCAATGGATGATTGAGTAAAGTAAATCGAACAAAAGTCAGATGAGACGAACGAGGGGTGTCTCCATCCTTCTGACATATCGTCATTTAAAGAGAAATACATATATATAAGAAATGGCGGTGGTAGTCGTAATTACATGAGTTTCATGACACCGCTGCCAGTTATGTTTATCTTCTGTCCAATGTGATATATATGTGTTTGCAGGTAATGTCTATCCGCCTGCAAATGGGACTGACTGTTTTCGATACACGTGTACCTATTTGACATCGACTTACACCCGGCTAACTCAAACTACACACCTTATTGGAACGTCGTCAGACGAACGTCTACTTAGACGAAAAGATTAATCTAGTCCACGTACAATATGCAATACCGGTTGAATAAACTAAGTCGAACCGGTCAAGAAACCGGACACAATTGATTCTTCTGTTAAAAGGCAAGTTTTCTCTCGATTTCTGTTCAGCGGCGCCGATTTCTACTGCTGTCGCAGCTGCTGTCTATCGCAAGCGATGGATTGAGCGAACACAGTCACGCAGCCAGCATCGGCCTCAGATTGGTGCTACACTGTTTGCTGGGCTCCCTTGTCTGGCCTTATCTTTCCTTTACCACTGGCATTGCCATCACCAGTGACATCGTTACAGTGAAAAGCAGTAACAGGCCGACGATCCAAGAATCGCAGTTAAAGAGAGAGGGAGGACGAAGGGAGGAATGCGGCGGACGATGCTGAGGTGAAACATAGCGGCCTAGCAGAAATAGGATGCAATGAGGGTAGTTGCTGTCGGCATCGATTCTTCCAGCGGCGTCGTTGTTGATGTCGCCATTGTAGCCGAGCCAGGGAGTGCACTGGACGCGCCAGCAATGCACAGTTCAGGCCTCGTGAAACGGTTGCCTGCCTCTCTATATGGTGGCTAGTACAGCTACTGAACGTCGCTGCTACTGCCACCGCTGCGTAAGTGGCCATTTAGGAGTTCCCAGCACTTCTTCAGAACGCGCGCAAATGCTATTGCATGAGTGTCTGAATGAATGAGCGTTGCATCGAACTGCTGCCCTCTTCCACTCGATCTGCTTGTATAGTAGCGACACAGCCGATGTCGACGTCTTGACGGATTCTCATCGCTTGTCCCAATCTCTCTCTCTTTTTCGCTGTCTCTCGCTCATTTTCTTTTTGCGCAACCTTTCGAGTGAGATGATGATGATGCCTCATGATTTAAGACGACGATGGGGCGACGGCGGCGACGACAACGATAGCGGCAGCAGCAGCAGCAGCAGCTACGGTGGTTACAGCACGTCAATGACGCTGGTGATCCCAATAATGCCGCCGATGCCATTGAGTTGCTGCCACTGCTGATGCAGTTCGACAAGGATAGAAAAGTGAGCGTCTGACGAAGACGATGAGATGAGCTCGATGGTTTCGATGGCGCTCAGCGGTAGCACCGACAGGAGCAACGGCTCCTCATTGCTCATTTCGCATTCGTGATCAACAGCTAAAGTGCCGCTGCAGAGATTTTTCTGTCCAGGCCCAGGCTCTCCACACATTACAAGGCGCTACTGTGCACGTCTTCGGCTGCTCGACTCCTTAGGGGATAACCGCGCCGATTTTATGCGCAAACAGCATCAACGGCATCATTACCAGCAACGGCAGTAGCAGCAGCGCTGAGGCTAGCCAGCGGACAGATAGAGCAGCGAGCACAAATTGTGAGCGTCTATCTGTTTTTATTTTTCCTCATTTTTTTTTTACCTTTCTCGTTTTTCCTTTCTCTTCGTCATCACTTTAACATTTGTCTAGGACGGCCTCCCCACCAATGGTACTGCTTCACAAATTTCTCATCTACAACGATAACAATAACAACAAAGGTAGCAGACGTTGACCATTCGAACAGCTATACAGACTACGGCACGAGAACTATTGCGACTACTACTAAAGCGTCAAGTATTCTATGTTAGATAATACAGTGTCTCAACTTGGATCCGAATCGAACCTTCGTTTATCTTAGCACTTCGTCTTCCGTTTGACGGTGTCTATCCATTTTGTGTCTCTATTTAACTGTTACATCGTGTAGCGTTATAAAATTTATGTCTCTTATGTTCTATTAACGGACCATACTTCTTTTGCGGCTTGGGTCGTGCGATCCCTACATATGTACATATGCAGGCTGTCTTTAAAAACGTATACGCTGATACCAATTACTTAAGACTATTGTAAGAACCCCTTTTGCCATACTGACTGTATGGTAAAAGGGGTTCTTCCATATAGACTGCGAATTCGAAGCAAAATGTGTACTCTGACATAAAAGCATATCCTGATGGAAGTATACTGAACGACGAAATTCCTGCTTGTTTCCTCAATTTGCCAATGAATTTTCTGTAGGTATACCTTGAAGATAAACTCTCCGCCAAAAAACTGGCAACATTTGACTGAGCAAGAACACTACGTCAAATGTTTATGGATGTTTGCGAATCAATAGTTTGCCGTTATCAGCAGTACGGCTTTCAGTAACAGCTTTGAGTACCTGCTGTAAGAGCAAAAAGTTATGAATTGATCACATGTAAATTGGAACCGAATTTATAATCCTTCAAATTGTCTATGCGTTTTTTGTGAAAATTTACACACACATACACACACTATACGTATACAGTCTCTCTGTGATAGTACTCATTGTCAAGATACAGTGTCGGTGAAGGTACTCGTTTGGTAAACGCTGCAGAAGTGAGTCGCGTCATGTTCGTAGTTCCATCCTAACCGTTATAGCTATTCATGAGAGACGGAATCAAAATGGATTTAAAGTCAAACAGTTAGTGCATTGTTTTTATGTTTCGGCCAGTTGTTCTTAATAAAAAGCATTAACACGGTTCTTTGATGCTGTTAATACAGTTGCGACCAACTTTTGCCGTCATGATGGTCGCCGCCGTTATCTGCATCGACATTTCTTTTGCGCTGTGACGTGCATTTCCTCTATTACACACATGCCTACGCTTCCATTGATCTAATCCATGCAAGGACGCCGATTGACAATAGCCGCAGGCGGCAGTAATTCTGGCGCAAAAGATTATATTATGCATACAACGCAACGTTTTGTTGACGACTGGCCAAATTCAGTGTAAACCTGGCCTATCCTAAAAATGTCCCTACTCGTACTTCTTTTGTGTCTCTTTGTAGTTGGCTGTCACCTGGTTTGCTCAACAACTGGTTGTGATTGCGGAAACCGTCGCTCTCGCCCGTCATATTTTGGGAGTATAGATTAGTCTATTCCAGTTCAAAGAGATGATGTCATCTGTACTGGCCCACGTGCCGTCATTCGACGAAATGGAAACCGAGTCTCATACTCGTTGGTGACTTTATATCGCTCGCAAACGAGACCAAGGCTTCTTGCGGCCTTATTTCTTCTTTCATCGCTTGATTGCTTCATCCAAAATTATATATACATTTTGTAGTAACGGCGGCAGTGGCGTCAGCGGCGATGCTTCGCACCTCGGCGCACTAGCTTAGCTACCTCTGAAAGCGTTTGTGCTGCTGCTGCTGCCGCTGCCGCTGCCGCAACTGCAGCAGTTGTTTTCTTCGTTTGAAATGATTCACGCCTTCCTCCAAGGTAAACCTAGCCGCAACGTTGCAGGCCTGCCAACCATCCAACTTTGCCTATCGACCACTTGGATTTAATCTAAAAATCATCAAATCAACATTAGGTTCAATAACGCTTCTTTCTGAACTCTGTTCTCGCACGCGTCAGCGACAACAACAGCTAGGGTGATGCAGCGATGGTGGTGCGTTCCTCAAAACGTCCAACGTCACTTCAGTGGTAGCCGTTGACGCATGCGACAACAGCGATAACAGCAACAGGCCCCTGATGCGCCGGATGGACCTATCGACGAAGGTACTTGGTTCTTCACTTAGATGATACTAGTTTTGCAGAAACTGTGCCTTCAATAGACATGACAGCATGACTAACTGAGAAGATAAAAAAGACAAAAAAAACATGCTCAACGTGGAAAACAAGGCAATACGTATTTTAGGCCTGTGTTATGTGTGGAGGGACAATAAGACACGGTGAGTGCGAATGCTATGCAGGTGACAACACTTGTCAGTTATTATAAAATTATAACTTTGCTATTACATCTGCCATGTATTGAAGATAAGCTACTGGATGGATACATTGTGTAAGTAATAATGACCTTAAAAGTTACCTCACGTTGAAGGTTTATGTATTTATGGAGTGCTAAGGAAAATAAGTTTTGCAAGCATCAAATAGCAACACTAACGTTTTGAAAGTGGCCGATAAGTGTGCGTTGCAGTGTATGTCCTCTAGCGACTGTAGCTTTACCTCTCGGTATCGCTACGCAATCAGCTGGGTTAATTTTCGGATGGAAAAGATGCTTCTCACAAGATGGATTTCTGGGAGGGGAGAGGGGTGGAGGGTCAATCTCATTATAGTGATAATAATATCCTGCCGCATGTTTTCTTAAAATTGCTATAAATATTTCTATAAATTGCTATAAAATACATGTTGCACATATATTTCACATTGTAACCTACTAAGCAAAGGCTCGGTATAATTCTAGGCACTAATGAGTGGATGCGATTGAGTGCTTTGACCTTAGTTTGTCGGGGGGTGAACGTTAAATACTGTGTTGGGTCGTCGTGGGGCCCATATGAGCAGCGTCGCTTAGGTTACTCACTTTTAAGCGCACTTTTATCATCTAGTATAATCCTAACAGCGGCTTCACGCCGCAACCGCAGATTCAATTAGATCTAGCAGCTAGCGTTTCTTTGAAAAATGTAGCAGTGCCATTTTCATAGGAAACTTATGCTTGCTATGCGAGGGACCAAGCACCATAACTTTACAAACAGTCTTGCAAGGAGTGCGCGCTTCGGAGCGTCGATGTTGACCGCCCGATACAGTAGATTCGAGACGGTGGAGAGACAGACCGTTGATCCGATGGACACTTCCTGAGCCCGCATCGGTAGCAAGCAGCGTTTACTAGGCAACCAGCTTCATATCCACGTACCTACCAATCTGGGGCCTGCCGCCATCCATTACAGCTGAAGAGTGACACGCAGGACTAACTACGGCCTGTTACTGTTAATTCGTTTACTAGCAGGATTTCGTTTCAAGAGAGGAAGTGGTAGCGGTAGCGATCATTTGGCCCAGTTTGTAGCGACAGCCACCCGTAAAATTGTGCTGGTCTTGGTTACCACAATTTAATGTGCGTGGTTTAAGGTAAAACTGTCTAACTAGCAGAGAAGGCATGGCGGCTACTACGACGACACGATACAGGCATAGACACGGAACGAACCACGTCGTCGAGTCAGAGAAAAAAAAGTACAGAGACATTGTAGGTTCACTGCTGATTTTCATCACTCGTATTCTACTTTGACCGTATGTGGCAGTTACATCACTTACTCACCTGGCAAATCACCTTTGGTGATATTTCCGGGGCTAACCGAGTGTCGTATTTTTCCATATAAACATCTAAATATTTATCAAACACAAGCGTTGTTGCGCTTATGTATCAGATACTATATAGAGCCCTTTTATAACACCTGTGCATGGATTTTAAATTTTGTTTTTTCTGCCACAGTCATACTGAGCACCGACAAAGCAAACAGTACACGAGAGAATTGTCCGCTCGCTAAAGCGAATAAGTTTCGTTTCAGAAGACGTTCATTACCAAACATGGCCTCTTGAATATGATTTAAGTATAGTGCCGGACTGCAGATCTGCTCAGTGTCTGTGATGCGATGATCTTCAGCCAGCAACGTCCGATCCTCCTCCCATCGTGAGGACTCTTACATCTATAGGAGGCAGAAACAAAAAACCCACCGAAGTACTAGTCCTCTTTTCAGTGGACAGTGAAGTCAAGATCATCATTATTGAACTACTCAAGCGTATCTTAGAAATCACCGCCTCCAATTCAAACTGTTCAATTTCAACGTGATCGGACCGGACAGGGCCCCCTTCTCTGACTTTATCGGCTCGTCCGCTACGTATCAATGTACTCGATAGTAGTGAATACTAAAGAACTCTGTTCTCCTTTCTTCCCGGTGTAGGTGTCATCATCGTAGCCAGAGGCCGGCGGGCCGAGGCCGCATCAGTTGTTGTCGTCGCATCAGCTACAGCCGTAATCACAGGTCCGTTAGTCGGTGCACCAAGTGACAACACACAGAGGTAAAGTCTACCATGATACACTCGCGCTGTACTTTTTCCTCGATATAAATCAACTTTTGCTTTTCTTTTTCAACTTTTTTTTTTTTCTTGTTTTTTTCTCACAACACGGTCCGGTGCTGGTAAACGAAATTCTGCAAAAAGCTACGGGAAATGATCAGAGTGGGAGGCTGATAATTCGTTCGAACGTGGCCAGGATGAGCGTCGTGCCATATATCTAGAGTACATGTTTTGTGTGTGTATCTGTTTTTCGAAAAAAAACGTACGCAGTTAACTGTGGTAAAGTCATAAAGGTATTTATAATGCGTTGGTCATTATGACCTAAAGTGTAGCTTTATAGCTTTCGAAGAAGCTTTTGGCTCAGAAACATCTGAGAGTAAGTGTACGATGCCGAAAGGGAATGAAGCTCAATTGCCTTAAAATTTGGAAGTCAGCTTAGTGGTCCGTAGAACTGAACCCTGCAATGGACATTTCTCTTTCTTCTTATTCGTATCCTCGACTGTCTCTTAGGGAATCTTTTTTCGTTCTGATTCAATCTAGATACAATTAATTTTATTGGAAGGCAATCGGGTGACGTTATAACGCTAGTTCCGAAGGTAAAAGTCAAAGCATTCATTTTAGCTATTGAAAGCAATCGTTTGAGTACTTCTATAACTGTCTGA
The DNA here is from genome assembly GCF_002443255.2 of Varroa destructor. Classification (NCBI taxonomy): domain Eukaryota; kingdom Metazoa; phylum Arthropoda; class Arachnida; order Mesostigmata; family Varroidae; genus Varroa; species Varroa destructor. The sequence continues at coordinate 51,904,774 of NW_019211454.1, read as the reverse complement.
ACAACATACGCCATGCTCGCTCAGAAGTTGCTATCGTAAAGGGGTGAAAGTCGTTTTCCCGGATCACAAAATATGTCGTAGTCACCTTCTGCGTGCGTTACGTAGGTATATTGTACAGCAAATGATAAACTAACAGCGCTCCTCGAATGTTTTAATAAAGAACACTGCGAGTATAATAAAAACGCACATGACCGGTGAATATCTTAAAGATGACAATTTATTGTTTAACCCTAGCTATTGTACCGCCACTAATTATAGTGGAAACGCTAAAGCGAACCAAAATAATATTCCTTGTCTTCGCACCGCTCTCTTTTCGGAGAGGGACGGGGGCGGTCGCGCGGTAACGAACCCAGTGATGTCTGTGATGTGTTGGTTGGCTGGTTACTGTTTAGACTGTTTGTGTTTGTGTTTGAGGAGATCCTCGTAACGGGGCTAGTTAGCCTCTAAGTAAGAAGGGTTGGGTTATCGTCGTAGCTATTGCCTCCGGGTTAGTAAGCACTAGAACAGTGCAGAAGCAGCTGTTGTTGCAGTAGCGGCAGCGGTGATGTCTACAGCCTCCGTTGCTCCGCCGACTTCACATTAGCAGTCAAAGCGATTGCAAAAGATGAGAATGAGTTTAGTCGAATATCCAACCAGCCAGACGGGTTTGCAGGCAGTATAGCGCGGGCAAATCGTGTGGTTCGGGAGCTCTCTGCGGTTGCTCCCGGTCAAGTGGGCGTCCCTTGCACACCCAACGAGGCGCAAATCCTCGTTAAGTCGTTCCTTCGCTGGTTCACCCGCTCTATCCATGTTTCTCCCTGTTTCACTCCCCTAATTAACAAAAAAACACCACGCATACGCTAATCGCCCGGTGCGTCCACCCACTCAGCAAAGCAGTCACCCATTGAGGAACATAACGCGGCCATCGAGGCTCGATAAGCATGCAGAAACACATATGCAGGGACAAAAGCTACCCGTGGAGCAACGCGCTGGGCGAGAGAGCACGATTGTATAGCTGCGCGATAAACAGTCGGCAAGGTAGGTAAAGGCGGTCGGTCGGGCGGGCGAATATGTCCGTGTTTATATACACACACACATATGTATGGAAAAATACACGAATGGTGATAATTAGAAATAGCACCAGTTCAATCAGTAACCGACAAAGAGAAGTTCTAGTAGAGTAATACCTGTAATGTTGGGTAGTTCTTTGTATGTTGCGCGCGGCGTTGAATTACGGAAAGGACAACGAACGAGCGAACTGTGACGGGGCAGTAACGGTACTGGTGTATCTATACGAGGACTATGGATTGCCAGCTACAATCAGAGAGCTATTCACACAGACAAATAGTTAGACATGCGTAGTTGATTACACAGACGCACATTCATACGCGCCCAAAGTGAATCTGAAGAAAGGAAATCAATCGAAGTTTGAATCGTCGGGATGAATCCGCAGCTAACCCCAGTGGACGTAACTGTCAGCATATGAACTCGCGTACCAATGTGCTTATGCCTGTGTAGCGAACGAGCTCGCTGAAGTCATTAGGGTCCGCGAGGCGCAGATGATCCTCATTATGAAGGCGCTTAAAACAGGCAAGCCACAACATACGCTACTAAATATGGGACAACAGCCATCCCAAGGATAAAAACAGTCGATATTAATTGTTATTACTGTTGTAATAACAAAACGTGAATTTACTTAAGCCGAACTTCTGTCGTCGAGTCAACTGAGTTATTTCTGCAATAGCAGATTATCTCATTTGGATGAAAGGTAGAAAAGTGCACTAAGGAATAGTAAAAATGGGTATTATTATTATTATGACTTTATTGTTGTTGTTATTATTATTCAGTTATGTTTCACCTGAAAATCTCAACAGAAACGACCTCAGCAGACGCCACAGCATCTGAAGAGCAAAACAGCGTTCCGTCCGACGTAATATCTAGCTATGTGTGCACGATCTGCGGATGACGAAACCGCTGCCGCCGCCGCCGCCGCCGCCGCCGCCGCTGCTGCTGCTGCTGCTGTCGTCATGTTCAAATGCAGAAAAAGAAAGAAAGAAACTTTAAAACGCCTTTTTTGTCACTTGAGAGGGCGAAAGAGACCGCTGTGCTTGTCGCCTCGCGTCTGCTCTGTTCCGTTTGCGGATTCTCTGCTCGGTCGCACCGTCGATGCTGCCGCAGTCAGTGACCGCTGTGATTGTTGCGCTGCCATTCAGCGACATCATCCATTTCATCATCAACAGAAATCTCATCATTATCGTCGTCATAATCCGTGGCCACTATAGCAATAACCTCATCTCGACGGAATCATTGGTTCACTGTACGATCGTGCATATTATTATTGTTATTACGATTATTGCTATTATTAAACCTTACATTCATTTCGTATTTCGCTCGTCGGTCGACTAGTTGAATTGTGCGTGTATGATATCTTTGAAAGGCGGTACGTTCTATGAATGTTATCCATTTACCTGATGCTGTCCATCCGCCAAACTGGACACATTCTGTCGGCCGTCATCTGTGTCTGCCGACGCCGCTCCTGCGACCCAGCAACGCTATTGGCGCTTATACGATCTAGCGCGCGATAGAATCAACAACAGCAGCAGCAGCAGTAGCAGCTTAAAAAAAATAAGCGTTGCAACGACGCCAAACAGCGGCAGTAGCAGGCGTAAGATGACGAACAAAAATTAGAAACGCCCTCGCACAACGCCGAAGTAGAACTGCACATTGATAGAACGCTGGCAGTAATGTCTAGGCGCTTCGAATGCTAAACTAGCGATAATATACTACTACAACCGCTCTAGATGCATATAAAAGCTACGCGAGTTTACAAACATTGCTGCTGCTGCCGCCTGCGTTGCGGCGCCAAGCGAGCGAAGTCTATGAAGTGTCATCGTTTTCGGCGACGCCAGCTTTTCTGGGACTGCAGGAAGCTTTGTCGAGGCAACCTGTAATAGATATACGTGTATTTATACACAATACACATATAGACACATGATATCTATGCGTGTCTATAGAAAAAAAAAAAACGAATGAAATCACTTAGACCGTGATTGTGTAATTCTGGGACTAAGCAAAGGAGGCAGTAGCAACAGGGAGCCTGAAAGGTGAATGTGTCTATGTATCAGACGGAGCGGTCTAGAAATGATATATACAATGACACTGTACACGACGGCGTATTTGTTGTTCCTTTTGAGTTCGACCAACACCGCTTGCATTACTTCGACGGTGCTATAAGTGACACCGCTGGCTGGCCCTCTCTGGCCGGTTGAAGGGTCGGGCCCAGCAGTTAATGTTGACGAAATGAAATTGAATCCCGTACGCCAGCCTTCGTTCGCCACCTCGCAAGTGACGTCGCGCCAAACACGATGACGCTGACGGAGGAGGAGCAGCAGAAGGAGGAGGAGGAGGAGGGGGAGGGGAGGGGAGGGGAGGGGAGGGGGAGGAGGCACTATCGTTACCATCATCACCAGCAGGCGGAAAACTGCCGACTTACGTGTTAAACGTCCCACGCGATAGCTACGCAACAAAGACAGCACAGCATTAACTCGATACTGGGGTGCAGAAGTAGGAATCGTAATGGTAAAATGCGGGGCGACCCTGGAAGCGGCAGGGGCGACCACGACGGATTACAGTGGCCAGCTAATTGTGGTCAAGTCGAAGTCAACGTAACCGCGAACGCAAAACGCAGTGTCTATCGAATTGTATACGGCTTAACATGTACGGGACTCAGGCAGATTAAGGCCATATCTATACAGCTCAATAAAAGGGTGATGAAATCAGAAGGAAAAAGAAAAGGGAATGATGCTAACGACGCGGTCTCCGTTGACGTTTGTTGATCTAAACCAATGACCTAGCGCTGCTGAGTTAGTCATTAATATGAATATCTAAAAAATCATAGTAATACCATTTGTAAATGTGTAGGCACAAATACATAACTTACCGAAATGACCCATGATAATCGGCAATCTGCCTTTTTTATACGAATAAAACAATATAATAGAGTTAAGTAATGCCGTCGATTATGATTAGTTGACCTCAATTTCGATTTCAGACTGGCCTTGGCAAATCTCGCTTGCGTGCTTTGGTGTATATGGTGCCAGCGTGTATTCCAACAAGATTAGGCTCTTTTTGCGCGGAAAACGCTGTCCTTGTTTGGGTGTTTCGTCTCATTGTAGCCAATTTTTAGCGTGGTGGTGGTGTCAGTTTGCTTGCAATTGTTTCTCAGATAGCCAAGGACGTCAATACGATTACCACATATATATATATATATTGACAAAAACCAAGCCTAAAGTTCGTTTTTGCAGGAACAGGTTTTATTTTCACGCTTAGTGCTTGGAACTTTGTAGAGAGAAATGATTTAGTTGCGGGAAGTTAATAACAAAATGATCTCAAAGCTGCTATTATCACCGAAATGAATATTATATATAAGTAATGGACAAATAACGAACAGTCGCCGTACCGCTGTTGTTGTCGATACTCTTCCGTTCGCATGAACCGTTGCTTAAGTAGCATCAGCAGCGTCGTGATCGTCATCCTTCACCAGTTTCCATATGCTTGAACGTACACATCAGTAGCCCGTACAATACCTATAGTTGACTATAACCAAACATATCAAACGGAGATGAAACGAAGGAGGCGGATGAGTCGAAGGCCGTTCTAGTTGCTTGGTTAGACAGGCAGACAAATAGACAATTGGGGGGGACATGTGCGGGCTAACGGTAGCCCCCAGATGCCGCCATTGGCACCGCCAGTAGTGGCAGTAATACCAGTAGCCGTAGTCAGTAGCACTAGAAGGATGGTGGGGCACGCCACCAGCTTCTGTTTGATGTTTGCTGAGCGACGAAGAGCAGCAACGCGGCGGAGGAGGCGGCGGCGGCGGCGGCGGCGACGACGACGACGACGACGACGGATCGAAACAAATGATAGAAGCAGAGATGGCACAGAACTGGTTGGGGGTGATGTGTCGTTTGGCGCCGGGGTGGTATCATCGTACGAGGAAATGGGTCCGTCAGACTGGGAGAATATTGCCGTAGAAACTGTGGCTGCGACGGTAACAGAACTGTGAGTGACTCTTACGGTTTCGAGCAGTGAGAGAAAAAACGAGCTGGAGCAGAAGTCGCCGCTGAATCGACTGATCACTTCTGAAACATGTGGAATGTTTATATTTGAATAGCAGAAGCGACTGCTGCCGCCAGGCGATAACTTTTGTATCACACCTTAAGTAAACGCAGGTATGTACGCTTCGTATAATTTGACCTGACTCTCCAAAGCAGTGGACGACATTTAGCGTTTGCTGAATGTTTAGTATGTGTAAGTATAGTGCTGACTTGGTTAGGAAAGCTTCGTTAGGAAAACAGGAGAAGGTTTTTCGCTCACTACTTGTCGCCTTGCTCTACACCATATATATATATATATATATATATATATATCTTGAAAATTACCGGACTTTAATTGTGGAGTGGTGTTTTTAATTACAAGCAATCTACTTATTGGATGAAATTCGCGTAACAGTAAAGTTGGCCCTATGTATAACCGTATCAAAAAGTATTATTCTTAGTCATAACAAGCTAATCTGCGTATCTTGCACCGCTACATGTAGGAATGCCCGTATAAAGAGCAATGCAGCGCGAATCCAGTACGAAAATTAATTCGACTTCAGCTGAGCTTCGCCCCATCGGTATCGACCAAGCTGGTTTGTCTCCTGTTAGACACGACAGGACAACGGTAAAAAGCCTCACAAGGCAAGCGGTCGGTTACATCGAGTTAACGTGTAATCAACAATTATGGATTGATCATGCTCGAATCAAGCATATATAGATCCATCAATGGCGTTCTCACCACCCCAACGCCATGAGTGTGGTTAGCGAATCAGAGTATCGTAAGCGGAGGAAAAAGCCGCAGTTTTGAAAGTGAAAGCGATAACACGACAGTGCAGTCGGGCGCTATGGGCCGGTTGAGCGCTTGGCCCGGTGCTTTTACGAACAATGCCGAAGTACCCATGGAAACAGGCGTATACATAGAAATCCCAGACGTTTTCGTTTGCATTTGATCTAAATATACGACGCTGGCTTAGAGAACAGTTAGTTATGTCTGTATTAGCTTTGAGCAGTATGAGGGGCTATAATATTCATAGTGTCCGTAGTACGAAATTGTCGTGGAAATAGGCTACCAGACAATGTTCAAGTATGGTGTGACGACGTCATCTATCTTGTAACGTATTTATAATCATACGCATCTCCTCCGCCAAAGGTAGCGCAACAACTGGTTGAAAAGGCTTCAATATAGTGAACTACAAAATATGATCCAAGGCTAAAATTATAAAAGATTACCACTTTTAAAGTATTTGAGGCAATTTGTGCAGAAACCGAAGAATGAAGATTACTTAACTACTTGTGCCAGTGAAGCTAATACATGACCTCGTTCTTCTGGGGCGCGCAATAATAGTAATAGCATTATCTGACATAGTTTCGCTAACTTCATCCAACTTATGCATCGTTCACCCGTGTCCAGCTAGGGAAAATTGTCCCACAATATCGTATCGATCATTTCAATTACTCATTGACCCTACAAATTTCGGACAATCGGATCGTGCGAATAAATGAGGTGTTCCTTATAATCGAAACTTATAGAATCTTTTCTTAAGTGTGATGTACCGATCAGCCGTCACGTCAGACTTAG
>NW_019211454.1:51890324-51898092 GCF_002443255.2 Varroa destructor | reverse complement strand
CGCCAAACAGCGGCAGTAGCAGGCGTAAGATGACGAACAAAAATTAGAAACGCCCTCGCACAACGCCGAAGTAGAACTGCACATTGATAGAACGCTGGCAGTAATGTCTAGGCGCTTCGAATGCTAAACTAGCGATAATATACTACTACAACCGCTCTAGATGCATATAAAAGCTACGCGAGTTTACAAACATTGCTGCTGCTGCCGCCTGCGTTGCGGCGCCAAGCGAGCGAAGTCTATGAAGTGTCATCGTTTTCGGCGACGCCAGCTTTTCTGGGACTGCAGGAAGCTTTGTCGAGGCAACCTGTAATAGATATACGTGTATTTATACACAATACACATATAGACACATGATATCTATGCGTGTCTATAGAAAAAAAAAAAACGAATGAAATCACTTAGACCGTGATTGTGTAATTCTGGGACTAAGCAAAGGAGGCAGTAGCAACAGGGAGCCTGAAAGGTGAATGTGTCTATGTATCAGACGGAGCGGTCTAGAAATGATATATACAATGACACTGTACACGACGGCGTATTTGTTGTTCCTTTTGAGTTCGACCAACACCGCTTGCATTACTTCGACGGTGCTATAAGTGACACCGCTGGCTGGCCCTCTCTGGCCGGTTGAAGGGTCGGGCCCAGCAGTTAATGTTGACGAAATGAAATTGAATCCCGTACGCCAGCCTTCGTTCGCCACCTCGCAAGTGACGTCGCGCCAAACACGATGACGCTGACGGAGGAGGAGCAGCAGAAGGAGGAGGAGGAGGAGGGGGAGGGGAGGGGAGGGGAGGGGAGGGGGAGGAGGCACTATCGTTACCATCATCACCAGCAGGCGGAAAACTGCCGACTTACGTGTTAAACGTCCCACGCGATAGCTACGCAACAAAGACAGCACAGCATTAACTCGATACTGGGGTGCAGAAGTAGGAATCGTAATGGTAAAATGCGGGGCGACCCTGGAAGCGGCAGGGGCGACCACGACGGATTACAGTGGCCAGCTAATTGTGGTCAAGTCGAAGTCAACGTAACCGCGAACGCAAAACGCAGTGTCTATCGAATTGTATACGGCTTAACATGTACGGGACTCAGGCAGATTAAGGCCATATCTATACAGCTCAATAAAAGGGTGATGAAATCAGAAGGAAAAAGAAAAGGGAATGATGCTAACGACGCGGTCTCCGTTGACGTTTGTTGATCTAAACCAATGACCTAGCGCTGCTGAGTTAGTCATTAATATGAATATCTAAAAAATCATAGTAATACCATTTGTAAATGTGTAGGCACAAATACATAACTTACCGAAATGACCCATGATAATCGGCAATCTGCCTTTTTTATACGAATAAAACAATATAATAGAGTTAAGTAATGCCGTCGATTATGATTAGTTGACCTCAATTTCGATTTCAGACTGGCCTTGGCAAATCTCGCTTGCGTGCTTTGGTGTATATGGTGCCAGCGTGTATTCCAACAAGATTAGGCTCTTTTTGCGCGGAAAACGCTGTCCTTGTTTGGGTGTTTCGTCTCATTGTAGCCAATTTTTAGCGTGGTGGTGGTGTCAGTTTGCTTGCAATTGTTTCTCAGATAGCCAAGGACGTCAATACGATTACCACATATATATATATATATTGACAAAAACCAAGCCTAAAGTTCGTTTTTGCAGGAACAGGTTTTATTTTCACGCTTAGTGCTTGGAACTTTGTAGAGAGAAATGATTTAGTTGCGGGAAGTTAATAACAAAATGATCTCAAAGCTGCTATTATCACCGAAATGAATATTATATATAAGTAATGGACAAATAACGAACAGTCGCCGTACCGCTGTTGTTGTCGATACTCTTCCGTTCGCATGAACCGTTGCTTAAGTAGCATCAGCAGCGTCGTGATCGTCATCCTTCACCAGTTTCCATATGCTTGAACGTACACATCAGTAGCCCGTACAATACCTATAGTTGACTATAACCAAACATATCAAACGGAGATGAAACGAAGGAGGCGGATGAGTCGAAGGCCGTTCTAGTTGCTTGGTTAGACAGGCAGACAAATAGACAATTGGGGGGGACATGTGCGGGCTAACGGTAGCCCCCAGATGCCGCCATTGGCACCGCCAGTAGTGGCAGTAATACCAGTAGCCGTAGTCAGTAGCACTAGAAGGATGGTGGGGCACGCCACCAGCTTCTGTTTGATGTTTGCTGAGCGACGAAGAGCAGCAACGCGGCGGAGGAGGCGGCGGCGGCGGCGGCGGCGACGACGACGACGACGACGACGGATCGAAACAAATGATAGAAGCAGAGATGGCACAGAACTGGTTGGGGGTGATGTGTCGTTTGGCGCCGGGGTGGTATCATCGTACGAGGAAATGGGTCCGTCAGACTGGGAGAATATTGCCGTAGAAACTGTGGCTGCGACGGTAACAGAACTGTGAGTGACTCTTACGGTTTCGAGCAGTGAGAGAAAAAACGAGCTGGAGCAGAAGTCGCCGCTGAATCGACTGATCACTTCTGAAACATGTGGAATGTTTATATTTGAATAGCAGAAGCGACTGCTGCCGCCAGGCGATAACTTTTGTATCACACCTTAAGTAAACGCAGGTATGTACGCTTCGTATAATTTGACCTGACTCTCCAAAGCAGTGGACGACATTTAGCGTTTGCTGAATGTTTAGTATGTGTAAGTATAGTGCTGACTTGGTTAGGAAAGCTTCGTTAGGAAAACAGGAGAAGGTTTTTCGCTCACTACTTGTCGCCTTGCTCTACACCATATATATATATATATATATATATATATATCTTGAAAATTACCGGACTTTAATTGTGGAGTGGTGTTTTTAATTACAAGCAATCTACTTATTGGATGAAATTCGCGTAACAGTAAAGTTGGCCCTATGTATAACCGTATCAAAAAGTATTATTCTTAGTCATAACAAGCTAATCTGCGTATCTTGCACCGCTACATGTAGGAATGCCCGTATAAAGAGCAATGCAGCGCGAATCCAGTACGAAAATTAATTCGACTTCAGCTGAGCTTCGCCCCATCGGTATCGACCAAGCTGGTTTGTCTCCTGTTAGACACGACAGGACAACGGTAAAAAGCCTCACAAGGCAAGCGGTCGGTTACATCGAGTTAACGTGTAATCAACAATTATGGATTGATCATGCTCGAATCAAGCATATATAGATCCATCAATGGCGTTCTCACCACCCCAACGCCATGAGTGTGGTTAGCGAATCAGAGTATCGTAAGCGGAGGAAAAAGCCGCAGTTTTGAAAGTGAAAGCGATAACACGACAGTGCAGTCGGGCGCTATGGGCCGGTTGAGCGCTTGGCCCGGTGCTTTTACGAACAATGCCGAAGTACCCATGGAAACAGGCGTATACATAGAAATCCCAGACGTTTTCGTTTGCATTTGATCTAAATATACGACGCTGGCTTAGAGAACAGTTAGTTATGTCTGTATTAGCTTTGAGCAGTATGAGGGGCTATAATATTCATAGTGTCCGTAGTACGAAATTGTCGTGGAAATAGGCTACCAGACAATGTTCAAGTATGGTGTGACGACGTCATCTATCTTGTAACGTATTTATAATCATACGCATCTCCTCCGCCAAAGGTAGCGCAACAACTGGTTGAAAAGGCTTCAATATAGTGAACTACAAAATATGATCCAAGGCTAAAATTATAAAAGATTACCACTTTTAAAGTATTTGAGGCAATTTGTGCAGAAACCGAAGAATGAAGATTACTTAACTACTTGTGCCAGTGAAGCTAATACATGACCTCGTTCTTCTGGGGCGCGCAATAATAGTAATAGCATTATCTGACATAGTTTCGCTAACTTCATCCAACTTATGCATCGTTCACCCGTGTCCAGCTAGGGAAAATTGTCCCACAATATCGTATCGATCATTTCAATTACTCATTGACCCTACAAATTTCGGACAATCGGATCGTGCGAATAAATGAGGTGTTCCTTATAATCGAAACTTATAGAATCTTTTCTTAAGTGTGATGTACCGATCAGCCGTCACGTCAGACTTAGTCGAGGTCGTCCATTGCACATTCATGGCTGCCACCGTCCTCGTCATTATAATCGTCACCATAACTTATTGACACCGTTTGTTCAACGCCCGAGGTTCTGTTCAAACGAATTACTGTCAATCCCGCTCGCATGTGTAATATAATAGATGGTAATATCCACGTGCATAACACAATGGCACCACTGCTACTTGGCAACGATGAGGTTTATGTATCAATGTAAAAACTAACTAAAAGTTTCGCAGAAGACGTCAGATGACACTTTTAAGTTGGCCAACTCGACCAGCGCCTCAGTGGCTGCGGTAGCGGCGGCAGCAACCGCTACTGGCGTTACCGCTGAAATCAATGCCAATATGAGAGTAACCGCTAGGGACTTAAACCAGTGAGAGGCTGGCAATGTCGAAATTTCAGATCCTTTTTTTCTGCTCTCGCAGACTTCAGCGGATCAGTATCGCGTTGTCGCCCTTTCTCTATGCGAACTTTTCTTGTCAAGTAGAATGGTGACGGCTAAGAAAGACAACGACTACGATAGCAGCAACTTAAGCGCTGGGTCGATGGATGCTGCTGTCGTAGACTGAAGCAGCCTCCTATGGGTGTCAGCAGCAGCGTTAGGATCGAGGGAATAATCTGAGTTTTAAACAGAACTCAAAAAGACTCTGATTAGCCGACCGCAAATAAAGTGGAATAACTTTCGTGCTTGATGGCCAGCTTGTCCTGTTTTGGTTTGACTCGGCTGTTAGTTAAGCGTGCAGGTGTCTGCCGGCTGCGGACGGCGCGCTGGGGGCTGATTCGTCAGCTTATTCACGGTGCGGCAGCGGGCGCTGATGAATTTACCAAACAGAGGTCTCTCTATACGCTCTGGACCTCTTCTCCCTGGTCCCGTCGCTGCACATCAGTAATAGCAGCAATAGTATTCTGTTAGCCTGCTAAAACCAATCACCGTTTGTTGATGCTGAAGTTTATTTGGTATCGTCTTTGGCTAACTCAAAGTTCGACTCCGTTCTAGCCTCATCGAATGCTAGAGGGAAGATATCTCTGTTACATAGGATATTTCAGCTAACTCAATACTATGGAGTTCAATCGCCGCCTTACAGTGATGCCAATCAAAATTGTCCTTTTGCCTGAAAACGCCGTAAATCTAGTTTCACGCGCGAAGAGTGTGCTTGTAATTGTAGTATGAGGATTGCTCGAAAACCGTTTTTTTCAGCTCATTTATCTATTTTGAACATACGTATATTTAACGTAAAACAGCGACATCGTATAAAGTCGGTTAATATGGTATGTCAATGAAGAGTTTGACCGTCTGCTTAAACTGATACAAATCGAAATACAGCTCTTAATTTAATTAAAACTATAGACAGAAAATATCAACTGAAAATAATTAAATATATGAACGTTAAGTAATTTATTAACATATATATATATATTAAAAAAAAAGAGCAAATGTGTATGATCCCGTTTTTGAGTTTTTTCCTAGTAAGTAAATTTGAACTTAGCTCGCCGCAGTACGCATTCCGAGGGCTACTGCAGACCAATAATCTCTATTGACTAACTAGAGTTTGGCTAGTTACTTCCAATGAACACACATATAAAATATAACTCATTTGAAGAACAGACGCTTTTTTTGAGTGCTTTGACTAGATCCTAAATTGTTATAGTTAAATCGTCATAAATCCAAAATAGGTCACAAAAAACACAGTAGAACGTTTCCTGGCATCTTATTAATGAGGAATTCAAAATCGGTGTATTAATAGGAAGACTGTGCTAAGCACGAGTTGACCAGAGTACAAAAGTCCTCGTTTGCGCTCTTCATTATTGACTATTCCCTCCTGGAACAAAGATGACTCACGTAGAATCCGGTATAGCGGTGCAAGAACATTAGACTGATCCAATAGAGAGAATTCTGCGTTCAAGTCGAGTCGGAAAACTTTTGGCGGGCAATAACGCTGTGTTTTTTTGTATCATTTTTTTTCCTTTTCGAAGAAACAAGGAACTCGTATTGGCGAACAATAATGTCTTAGTAAAGATTAGCTGCTAGCCAATGCCTAGTCGCGAAATGAATTCCCAGCAAGATTAAAAGCCTTTTTATTGTTTGAAATTGGCGCTCTGCATTGTTGCATGTTGTCGTGCCGAAGAAGAACTTCGTGAGGCAACTTCAAAGGCCTTTAGTATGGTTAATATTTAAAAACCCAACAATTTACCAGAGCAGCTCCAAAGGCCATTTTTAATGTGCCTGATTCTTTTTACGCACGGATTAATGGTTATTTGGGAAAATATCAGTTAGAAACCTTATCGTCCAACGAACTTCAACGGTTAGTCTTTTTGAAACTTTTCACGTTTTTTCAGCTTTTTTAGTTGTTTTGAGTCGTTGCACAAATAGGCCTTTTGGCCTACCACCAACCCAAGATTTGATTTCACCAAAATTTTTCGTATGTAACAGACTTGAGCGACACTTGTTTAACGAGCTTGCGCTTACTTATAGCGCTTGAGGCACGATTACTATTAAAATATTATTTTCAGATTAAGGAAAAAACATTTTGAAAATTACTGGTTAGTGATTTAAGTCTCTAATTGAAGCTGTAATTGTAGGTTATATTGAGTAAACATATCCGCCAGAAATAATGTTTCTAACATCTGCCAAAAATTTTCGTTGGAATATCTGTTTGCGTTTAGGTATAGTCTTAGAAACATCCAATAGAGAAACCGACTGCGTACCCTGTATTATATACAGCAGTTCAAAGGAACCTCGTTTTAGAGGAATGTCGGAGAAAAGCAAAAACGTCATACACGTACCGTTTAGATGACAGTTAATAACGTCGTGCATGATGTTTCGTGTTTTTGCGACGCTACACAGTCCAAGATGTATTACGAGATAAATGCAAAAGATAGCATTTCGTAGAAATGCGCTTATGTGTATTATGATGGCTTTTAGCTGAAGTATACGAAGTGTCGATGGCACCTCTTACGTATTATGACGCCACCTCAAAAAATTACTTTGCTTTTGTTCAATATTGTTCTTCGAAAGTCGACAGAATAATCACGTGCTAGGTTTGGTGAGATAAAAGACGAAGATGGAGTTACATGAAAACCAGTGCAGGTAGAGCAACCCCCGAAAAATTCTATTGATAGTGTGCACATGGCTACCCATTCAACTATACAGAGTAACTTCGCCTTAGATACACAAACCGGCCCGGCTAAATTCGACTTCCCAGCGCCGAAATGAGCTGAACTGAGGCCAGCTTTTTATATGTATAACAGCAGTCGTCGCCGTCGCCGTCGCCGCCAAACCAGCAGAAGTTAGTAAAGGAAGGATGGAGGCCAGCTTGATCTCCGAGGCTTGCGTCCTCGCGTGTACGGCAATCTACGATGTCACTGCGACAGCCATCGTCTCGACAACATCCCCTGCAATTAACGACATGCTAGATAAAAATCATTGTGGCGCTGATTCTGGCGTGACATCAACCAAATGAGTTTCTTTCGTCCATTTACTCCGCACGAGGTGGCCACTGTTACAGCTCACGACTGAATGAGTGTTGTAGCCTTTATGGTACATGTGCGTGGACAAAGAGAAAAATAGTGCCACCATATAACTAAACAAGAATGAGAAAACGACACAAAATATAGACGAGATGAAAAAAAAAAAGTGCGACCAGGGCTGGGAAATGAAAAAGCTAGACAATATATATATATATATATATACATATATATATATATATATATATTGTCTAGCTTTTT
>NW_019211454.1:51886208-51890224 GCF_002443255.2 Varroa destructor | reverse complement strand
TATATATATATATAGGAGAAGGAAGGTTACAAAGAGCCCGAAAGGTATCTTTGCATTAAACCATAAACGAGTAAACGAAAGAATCAACAAAGCGTCAGCGGCACTTCACGAGTTAGGATGAACAATAGGCCAAGACAGTGGTACTGATTGTTGTCATCGTGTCCTAGTCGGCCGTTGTAAAATGGACAGAATCAAATGCCGCCTCAGTGACTAGCCGAGTCCTCAATTGAAACACTTTCGATGTGTTTCGGTGGCCTAGCGTTTTCGAATGACGAGTCCACAGACAGAAAGTTCCCAACGAGATTTTGGTGACAATGGAGCACCATACATCCGAAGACACTTTCACACTAACACTAAGTATGTACTGTTTCAAACAAGTAGTATCGGGTCAACGGAGATGAAGAGACCGACAATCCCAGCAATTCGTAAGTGAACCCCTATTTCCGGCTAAAGTTCCGTGACCGGAGGGCTACAGAAGCTGCAGAAGGTGAGTGTAAACGTCATTATTAAAATAGCAAAAACAGAAGGACAAGGTCTTCGGAACAACGATCAGACAAACGAAACAAGCATGGACCCTGACGGTTCCATGCTCGAACTTCAGTTAAATCTGAGGTAGGGACGAAGGAAGATCAGC
The DNA here is from genome assembly GCF_002443255.2 of Varroa destructor. Taxonomy (NCBI): domain Eukaryota; kingdom Metazoa; phylum Arthropoda; class Arachnida; order Mesostigmata; family Varroidae; genus Varroa; species Varroa destructor. The sequence goes on along the minus strand of NW_019211454.1, from coordinate 51,889,590 downwards.
GCCTACGACGGTAGAATGGATGTCCGATGTGATGACAAACATCGAGCGATTCTGACAGGAACAACAGCTAGAATTTTATCTTGATGATCGTCACTATCATTATTGACTTCGCCAATAATAACAACGATAATCAGCTTCAGTGTCAACAAACAAGCACTATCAACGAAATATGCCGGCAGATATATTCTTTGGTATCGTCGTATGGTCGTACTACAAATATGTTCAAGGATGTCCATTAATGGAGAGCGGGCGTCGACAAAACCCTAGAGGTGTTCGGTGCTGCAGGAGACGGACGAGAAATAAGTCTGTACACGAGCGGAAACAGCACAGAAAGAAGCTGCCATCACATTCGCGCACGTTGGTGATCATCTTACCTATACTGGTAAATATAGCTAACAGCTAGTTACTACATAGTACAAGTTAGCCAAGTACAAAGTACCATCGGATTTTCAATATGGCGGGGGCGTCTGAACAAACTATTAGGAATACTTTGTTTGAGTTCAGTGATCAATGAAAGTTCAGCTAACATTACATAATTAGAGAATTTAAGGCGCAGCCATTTGAAATGGTTGATGAAGTTGAGTCCACACTGTAAGAAAGCGAGGACAAGGCTGAAGAAAATGGCCTTCCGATAGGTAGTTCTAGTCTGTAGTCTCGCCATTCTAACGGCCCTATACTAATACTAGTTTGTCCCTATGAATTCTAGGCAATTCAACTAAAATATATAACAATATAATAAGTATAATAATAATAAATAATAAGTAAACCTACAGCCAGCTTTGGGAAGCTTGTCTTAAGGGAACACCTGTGTAATGCTTGGACAACTTGTCAGGTTACTATATTCTATACTTTTACTTTCTATATACGACGACTGATGTAGAAATTCTATGCTTAATAGCGTAAACATGTAAATGAACGACTTAATGTAGCGCAGTCTCGTTTTAGTTGTCGTCCACGCAATCTTATCAGATTGTGCGCGTAGAAATTTGAAGCGATATAACCGGTCCTGTTAAGGTGTTGCTGTTAGCTGGGTTTTTGGCAAACGCTCCATAAAGAACTCGAGCCCAAAGCTGTTACCCAGACAACCCCACATAAACATACACACACAAGGTCTCTGTGGGCGGGCTAAAAGCCTTCTAACTGGTAATAACAACACTGGCAGGTGTGTAACAGCTGCTAATAATCGGTGAGCGACAAAACGTTGATCGACTAGGACCCCGACACTCCTGGATTAGTTTACCAGTACGGTGTAACCGACCACGTAACCAATAAGCATCAAACACGCGATGCTAGCGAGAGCGCAGGACGCCGATGCTTCTGTTCTACCAATACCAATAACGCCTTTTAATAGGGCTGTACGATTTAGCAGTCAGCTAAACTGGGGTTGGATAAGTCGTTTGGTGAGCGGCGTGCCGAAGTCGACGTACACAAACAAACGAATCAAAGCGGCAACTCTCGTCGCAGCTCCTGGCGCCGATGGCGATGGCTAACTGAAGACCGTCGCTCCTTAGATGAGAGACAGAAGTCGTCACATGAAGAGCTGACACGGCAGTAACAAAAACACCGGCAGCATCAGTGAGTGAAATATCTAATCATTCTGCTGACGGCGATGATGATAACAAAAATGAAAAGGATCCCCCTTGTACTTTTATTGCACAACGAGCTGCTAATGATATTCGTCAGGTAGAGCGGCACTTGGCGAGCTTCATTCATTCATTCGGCCACAGACACAGATAAAAGAAGAAGGGAACGCTTCTGTTTGTCGCTCGTCCCGGGCGTTATCTGGGGTAATACAGCAAGGTGACATGAGGCGCTAATCGAGTGGATTTCACCGTTAGCGTCGGCCCGAGTTCAATTTTATACTAGCCAAACAGCAAAAAGCATAAGTACATACTATGAGAGTTTATACGTGCCAGCGTTCATAACACTACCCTAGGGCCCAACGATGACACATCGACTAGACGCCAATAACTTGTGCGGTTACAACGATGATTGCTTGAGTGGTACATAGGCAAGAGCGACATCCACTAACAGTAGCGGACAGCGGATCTCGTTTTTCGTGACGACACTTCATTAATAGTAGAAGCAGCAAAAGCTCCAGCATCAACATGGCGAGGACAGAAACCGACACAATCCACTAGTTTGCTCATGGCTTTTTCCCCTCCAAACACTGTTACTATGATCATACTTGCTTCTACAGCCAGTTCGACAGACGGTTTCAAGGAGACACGAGATTTGCTCCAAACCCCCCTAACCGTACTCTTTCCACTGGCCCGTCCGTCGCTTTCTGCCCCTCTGCCTTGGGACATCGTGTCGTCAACAGCTGTCGATTGTCTACAATCATTTGCAAGCGTCTACGGGATCCATTAGTAGTCGTTAATTCGATGAGAATGTATATATATATATATCTGTTTGGCATACGTTACGATCAAGGTATTTTCATATGAAAGCTGTCCAACATCGTAAGAAACTCGTCTGTTACACCTCTATGACTAGCAGGCGTTGATGTTCTTCTAGAACTCAGCATAAGGACGCGTAAAGCAAATTATAGACATCCTGAGCAAAACGTTTTACAAGAACGTTGTTTTTAGTCGCAGCACATTTTCCAGATACGAATGAATACATCAGGATCTATTTTGAATTTACAGTAGATCAAGCCCTTTTTTACAAACCTGGCTGTAATTTTTTGGATTTGCATCGATGGGCCCTCTAGGACATTCGGCTGGCTGATATCATATACCAGGCGGGTACTATTGGCCATTCACCAGTGTACGCATCCGAGGGTACCCTAACTATTAAATATAATGTCACTGTTTTATTCCATCTGCTTAATTAACATTTGTTGTATAGAAGCACTGAAATAATCGCACAACAGCTTCATATCGACAGCTCAACAAATTGAACCATTTGTGGGCGCCAATGCACCTCTCTGCTTGCCGATTAGATACTGACCCATCTACAGATCTATCTTCAGCATTGCTGGACAATATCTCGAATATTGCTTTAGACTGCATTAAAAAAAGCATCGTGCGCCATATTTGAAAGAATGAATAAAGTAGTTCTATCTGTAAATACGTAGATAGAATGTCGCTCACTTCGACAGTTCGTTCAGTTCCTCATGATCCTGTCGGGGTTTCTTCTAGAATCTAGAATAGACTATTCTTTAGAGCATTTGAGGTACCTAGATGCAGCGGAAATGCCAGATCTTCAAAGGTTTTCAGCCGAAAACCCTAATCACGCAAATCGTAGCTAAAACAAGGCACACAACCGGCTACATAATTGTATAGTTCATTTCTACTATAACTAATATTTCTATGACGATAATGATCGTGACTGTTATAACAGCATATATGTGCTTTATTGCTTCTTTTCTATATATATA